>NW_026292181.1:0-121924 GCF_023091745.1 Budorcas taxicolor | reverse complement strand
CCCTGCTTCGTCGGAAAGAGTTCCCGGCGTTCCCGTCGCATCTCAAGAGGAGGCCCTCTCAACAGGAACGGCGAGAGGAACTCTAGGGTCGTGCCACCATTCCAAGATTCCCCCAGATGTCTCAGTCCCATTCCAGAGGAACCTCTTTTCCCTTCACCGCTCGTCTTTCACGCCGAGGATCGACTCACACCAAGGTGGCACGTGGCACAGCCTGTGGGCAAGCCTCGTGGGAGAGCCTCGAGGGACAGCCTCGAGGGAAAGCCACAGATCCCTTGATCCACGTGACAGGAAGTGTGACACTACTGCTGCAGTCTCGGGAGGAAAGCGCACGTGCATGCCCCCACTCGAGACGAGGCCTGACTCCCCTGGGGAGACTCAGAAAGCACCCCAAGATCCATGGCAACACTGGAGAGGAATCCTGAGGTTCCGGCCCCGACTCCACACAAGGACTGAGGCCCCGGCATGGACGGGGAGAGGAATCCCGAGAGGTCCCCTAGCAACTCGCATGGGGACTGGCCTTTCCTGAGGCCACCAGAGCGGGTCCCTGAGGGTCCCCGTCGTAACTCGAGAAGACCTGCCGCAACTCGAGAAAATCCGGGAGGTTCTCCCCTCCAGGCGAGATGAGGCCCATTTCCGCTGAGGCGTCTCGAGGCTGATCACACCTCCCCTCTGGAACTTCGAAAGGGTCCTTCACACCCCTTGGTGCAAATCAAGAAGTTCCCCGACATAGCCGTCTCCACTCGAGAGGAATCACGAGGGTCCCGCCCACATCCAGAGGAGCCCCGTTTCCGCTCGTAGCTCGAGATGAGGGATCCTTTCCCTGCTTCATCGGGAAATTGTTCCCGGCGTTCCCGTCGCATCTCAAGAGGAGGCCCTCTCAACAGGAACGGCGAGAGGAACTCCAGGGTCGTGCCACCATTCCAAGAGTCCCCCAGATGTCTCAGTCCATTCCAGAGGAACCTCTTTTCCCTTCACCTGCTCGTCTTTCACGCCGAGGATCGACTCACACCAAGGTGGCACGTGGCACAGCCCTGTGGGAAAGCCTCGTGGAGAGCCTCGAGGGACAGCCTCGAGGGAAAGCCACAGATCCCTTGATCCACGTGACAGGAAGCGTGACACTACTGCTGCAGCTCGGAGGAAAGCGCACGTTCATGCCCCACTCGAGACGTGGCCTGACTCCCCTGGGGAGACTCAGAAGCACCCCAAGATCCATGGCAACACTGGAGAGGAATCCTCAGGTTCCGGCCCCGACTCCACACAAGGACTGAGGCCCCGGCATGGACGGAGAGGAATCCCCGAGAGGTCCACAAGAAACTCGAATGGGGACTGGCCTTTCTTGAGGCCAAAAGAGCGGGTCACTGAGGTCCCCCGTTCGTAACTCGAGAAGACCTGCCCGCAACCTCGAGAAAATCCAGGAGGTTCTCCCCTCCAGGCCAGATGAGGCCTATTTCCGCTGAGGCGTCTCCAGCGTGATCACACCTCACCTGTGGAACTTCGAAAGGGTCCTTCACACCCTTGGTGCAAATCAAGAAGTTCCCCGACATACCCGTCTCCACTCAAGAGGAATCACGAGGGGTCCCGCCCACATCCAGAGGAGCCCCGTTTCCGCCTCGTAGCTCGAGATGAGGGATCCTTTCCCTGCTTCGTCGGGAAAGAGTTCCCCGGCGTTCCCGTCGCATCTCAAGAGGAGGCCCTCTCTACAGGAACGGCGAGAGGAACTCCAGGGTCGTGCCACCATTCCAAGAGTCCCCCAGATGTCTCAGTCCATTCCAGAGGAACCTCTTTTCCCTTCACCGGCTCGTCTTTCACTCCGAGGATCGACTCACACCAAGGTGGCACGTGGCACAGCCCTGTGGGAAAGCCTCGTGGGAAAGCCTCGAGGGACAGCCTCGAGGGAAAGCCACAGATCCCTTGATCCACGTGACAGGAAGCGTGACACTACTGCTGCAGCTCGGGAGGAAAAGCGCACGTGCATGGCCCCACTCGAGACGAGGCCTGACTCCCCTGGGGAGACTCAGAAGCACCCCAAGATCCATGGCAACACTGGAGAGGAATCCTCAGGTTCCGGCCCCGACTCCACACAAGGACTGAGGGCCCCGGCATGGACGGGAGAGGAAATCCCGAGAGGTCCCCTAGCAACTCGCATGGGGACTGGCCTTTCCTGAGGCCACAAGAGCGGGTCCCTGAGGTCCCCGTCGTAACTCGAGAAGACCTGCCGCAACTCGAGAAAATCCAGGAGGTTCTCCCCTCCAGGCGAGATGAGGCCCATTTCCGCTGAGGCGTCTCGAGGCTGATCACACCTCACCTCTGGAACTTCGAAAGGGTCCTTCACACCCTTGTGCAAATCAAGAAGTTCCCCGACGTAGCTGTCTCCACTCGAGAGGAATCACGTGGGTGCCGCCCACATCCAGAGGAGCCCCGTTTCCGCCTCGCAGCTCGAGATGAGGGATCCTTTCCCTGCTTCGTCGGGAAAGAGTTCCCGGCGTTCCCGTCGCATCTCAAGAGGAGGCCCTCTCAACAGGAACGGCGAGAGGAACTCTAGAGTCGTGCCACCATTCCAAGAGTCCCCCCAGATGTCTCAGTCCATTCCAGAGGAACCTCTTTTCCCTTCACCGGCTCGTCTTTTCACGCCGAGGATCGACTCACACCAAGGTGGCACGTGGCACAGACCTGTGGGAAAGCTCGAGGGGACAGCCTCGAGGGAAAGCCACAGATCCCTTGATCCACGTGACAGGAAGCGTGACACTACTGCCAGCTCGGGAGGAAAGCGCACGTGCATGCCCCCACTCGAGACGAGGCCGGACTCCCCTGGGGAGACTCAGAAGCACCCGAAGATCCATGGCAACACTGGAGAGGAATCCTGAGGTTCCGGCCCGACTCCACACAAGGACTGAGGCCCCGGCATGGACGGGAGAGGAATCCCGAGAGGTCCCCTAGCAACTCGCATGGGGACTGGCCTTTCCTGAGGCCACCAGAGCGGGGTCCCTGAGGTCCCCGTCGTAACTCGAGAAGACCTGCCGCAACTCGAGAAAATCCAGGAGGTTCTCCCCTCCAGGCGAGATGAGGGCCCATTTCCGCTGAGGCGTCCTCCAGGCTGATCACACCTCACCTCTGGAACTTCGAAAGGTCCTTCACACCCTTGGTGCAAATCAAGAAGTTTCCCCGACGTAGCTGTCTCCACTCGAGAGGAATAACGTGGGTGCCGCCCACATCCAGAGGAGCCCCGTTTCCTCCTCGTAGCTCGAGATGAGGGGATCCTTTCCCTGCTTCGTCGGGAAAGAGTTCCCGGCGTTCCCGTCGCATCTCAAGAGGAGGCCCTCTCAACAGGAACGGCGAGAGGAACTCTAGGGTCGTGCCACCATTCCAAGAGTCCCCCAGATGTCTCAGTCCATTCCAGAGGAACCTCTTTTCCCTTCTCGGGCTCGTCTTTCACGCCGAGGATCGACTCACACCAAGGTGGCACGTGGCACAGCCCTGTGGGAAAGCCTCGTGGGAAAGCCTCGAGGGACAGCCTCGAGGGAAAGCCACAGATCCCTTGATCCACGTGACAGGAAGCGTGACACTACTGCTGCAGCTCGGGAGGAAAGCGCACGTGCATGCCCCCACTCGAGACGAGGCCTGACTCCCCTGGGGAGACTCAGAAGCACCCCAAGATCCATGGCAACACTGGAGAGGAATCCTCAGGTTCCGGCCCCGACTCCACAACAGGACTGAGGCCCCGGCATGGACGGGAGAGGAAATCCCGAGAGGTCCCCTAGCAACTCGCATGGGGACTGGCCTTTCCTGAGGCCACCAGAGCGGGTCCCCTGAGGTTCCCGTCGTAACTCGAGAAGACCTGCCGCAACTCGAGAAAATCCAGGAGGTTCTCCCCTCCAGGCGATGAGGCCCATTTCCGCTTAGGCGTCTCCAGGCTGATCACACCTCACCTCGTGGAACTTCGAAAGGGTCCTTCACACCCTTGGTGCAAATCAAGAAGTTCCCCGACCTAGCCGTCTCCACTCGAGAGGAATCACGAGGGTCCCGCCCACATCCAGAGGAGGCCCGTTTTTCTCCTCGTAGCTCGAGATGAGGATCCTTTCCCTGCTTCGTCGGGAATGATTTCCCGGCGTTCCCGTCGCATCTCAAGAGGAGGCCCTCTCAACAGAACGGCGAGAGGAACTCCAGGGTCGTGCCACCATTCCAAGAGTCCCCCAGATATCTCAGTCCATTCCAAAGGAACCTCTTTTCCCTTCACGGGCTCGTCTTTCACGCCGAGGATCGACTCACACCAATGTGGCACGTGGCACAGCCCTGTGGGAAAGCCTCGTGGGAAAGCCTCGAGGACAGCCTCGAGGGAAAGCCACAGATCCCTTGATCCACGTGACAGGAAGCGTGACACTACTGCTGCAGCTCGGGAGGAAAGCGCACGTGCATGCCCCCACTCGAGACGAGGCCTGACTCCCCTGGGGAGACTCAGAAGCACCCCAAGATCCATGGCAACACTGGAGAGGGAATCCTCAGGTTCCGGCCCCGACTCCACACAAGGACTGAGGCACCGGCATGGACGGGAGAGGAATCCCGAGAGGTCCCCTAGCAACTCGCATGGGGACTGGCCTTTCCTGAGGCCACCAGAGCAGGTCCCTGAGGTCCCCGTCGTAACTCGAGAAGACCTGCCGCAACTGGAGAAAATCCAGGAGGTTCTCCCCTCCAGGCGAGATGAGGCCCATTTCCGCTGAGGCGTCTCGAGGCTGATCACACCTCACCTCTGGAACTTCGAAAGGGTCCTTCACACCCTTGGTGCAAATCAAGAAGTTCCCCGACATACCGGTCTCCACTCGAGAGGAATCACTAGGGTCCCGCCCACATCCAGAGGAGCCCCGTTTCCGCCTCGTAGCTCGAGATGAGGGATCCTTTCCCTGCTTCGTCGGGAAAGAGTTCCCGGCGTTCCCGCCGCATTTCAAGAGGAGACCCTCTCAACAGGAACGGCGAGAGGAACTCCAGGGTCGTGCCACCATTCCAAGAGTCCCCCCAGATGTCTCAGTCCATTCCAGAGGAACCTCTTTTCCCTTCACCGGCTCGTCTTTCACGCCGAGGATCGACTCACACCAAGGTGGCACGAGGCACAGCCCTGTGGGAAAGCCTCGTGGGAAAGCCTCGAGGGACAGCCTCGAGGGAAAGTCACAGATCCCTTGATCCACGTGACAGGAAGCGTGACACAACTGCTGCAGCTCGGGAGGAAAGCGCACGTGCATGCCCCCACTCGAGACGAGGCCTGACTCCCCTGGGGAGACTCAGAAGCACCCCAAGATCCATGGCAACACTGGAGAGGAATCCTCAGGTTCCGGCCCCGACTCCACACAAGGACTGAGGCCCCGGCATGGACGGGAGAGGAATCCCGAGAGGTCCCCTAGCAACTCGCATGGGGACTGGCCTTTCCTGAGGCCACCAGAGCGGGTCCCTGAGGTCCCCGTCGTAACTCGAGAAGACCTGCCGCAACTCGAGAAAATCCAGGAGGTTCTCCCCTCCAGGCGAGATGAGGCCCATTTCCGCTGAGGCGTCTCCAGGCTGATCACACCTCACCTCTGGAACTTCGAAAGGGTCCTTCACACCCTTGGTGCAAATCAAGAAGTTCCCCGACGTAGCTGTCTCCACTCGAGAGGAATAACGTGGGTGCCGCCCACATCCAGAGGAGCCCCGTTTCCTCCTCGTAGCTCGAGATGAGGGATCCTTTCCCTGCTTCGTCGGGAAAGAGTTCCCGGCGTTCCCGTCGCATCTCAAGAGGAGGCCCTCTCAACAGGAACGGCGAGAGGAACTCTAGGGTCGTGCCACCATTCCAAGAGTCCCCCAGATGTCTCAGTCCATTCCAGAGGAACCTCTTTTCCCTTCTCGGGCTCGTCTTTCACGCCGAGGATCGACTCACACCAAGGTGGCACGTGGCACAGCCCTGTGGGAAAGCCTCGTGGGAAAGCCTCGAGGGACAGCCTCGAGGGAAAGCCACAGATCCCTTGATCCACGTGACAGGAAGCGTGACACTACTGCTGCAGCTCGGGAGGAAAGCGCACGTGCATGCCCCCACTCGAGACGAGGCCTGACTCCCCTGGGGAGACTCAGAAGCACCCCAAGATCCATGGCAACACTGGAGAGGAATCCTCAGGTTCCGGCCCCGACTCCACACAAGGACTGAGGCCCCGGCATGGACGGGAGAGGAATCCCGAGAGGTCCCCTAGCAACTCGCATGGGGACTGGCCTTTCCTGAGGCCACCAGAGCGGGTCCCTGAGGTTCCCGTCGTAACTCGAGAAGACCTGCCGCAACTCGAGAAAATCCAGGAGGTTCTCCCCTCCAGGCGAGATGAGGCCCATTTCCGCTTAGGCGTCTCCAGGCTGATCACACCTCACCTCTGGAACTTCGAAAGGGTCCTTCACACCCTTGGTGCAAATCAAGAAGTTCCCCGACCTAGCCGTCTCCACTCGAGAGGAATCACGAGGGTCCCGCCCACATCCAGAGGAGCCCCGTTTTCTCCTCGTAGCTCGAGATGAGGGATCCTTTCCCTGCTTCGTCGGGAATGATTTCCCGGCGTTCCCGTCGCATCTCAAGAGGAGGCCCTCTCAACAGGAACGGCGAGAGGAACTCCAGGGTCGTGCCACCATTCCAAGAGTCCCCCAGATATCTCAGTCCATTCCAAAGGAACCTCTTTTCCCTTCACGGGCTCGTCTTTCACGCCGAGGATCGACTCACACCAATGTGGCACGTGGCACAGCCCTGTGGGAAAGCCTCGTGGGAAAGCCTCGAGGGACAGCCTCGAGGGAAAGCCACAGATCCCTTGATCCACGTGACAGGAAGCGTGACACTACTGCTGCAGCTCGGGAGGAAAGCGCACGTGCATGCCCCCACTCGAGACGTGGCCTGACTCCCCTGGGGAGACTCAGAAGCACCCCAAGATCCATGGCAACACTGGAGAGGAATCCTCAGGTTCCGGCCCCGACTCCACACAAGGACTGAGGCCCCGGCATGGACGGGAGAGGAATCCCGAGAGGTCCACAAGAAACTCGAATGGGGACTGGCCTTTCTTGAGGCCAAAAGAGCGGGTCACTGAGGTCCCCGTCGTAACTCGAGAAGACCTGCCGCAACTCGAGAAAATCCAGGAGGTTCTCCCCTCCAGGCCAGATGAGGCCTATTTCCGCTGAGGCGTCTCCAGGCTGATCACACCTCACCTGTGGAACTTCGAAAGGGTCCTTCACACCCTTGGTGCAAATCAAGAAGTTCCCCGACATACCCGTCTCCACTCAAGAGGAATCACGAGGGTCCCGCCCACATCCAGAGGAGCCCCGTTTCCGCCTCGTAGCTCGAGATGAGGGATCCTTTCCCTGCTTCGTCGGGAAAGAGTTCCCGGCGTTCCCGTCGCATCTCAAGAGGAGGCCCTCTCTACAGGAACGGCGAGAGGAACTCCAGGGTCGTGCCACCATTCCAAGAGTCCCCCAGATGTCTCAGTCCATTCCAGAGGAACCTCTTTTCCCTTCACCGGCTCGTCTTTCACTCCGAGGATCGACTCACACCAAGGTGGCACGTGGCACAGCCCTGTGGGAAAGCCTCGTGGGAAAGCCTCGAGGGACAGCCTCGAGGGAAAGCCACAGATCCCTTGATCCACGTGACAGGAAGCGTGACACTACTGCTGCAGCTCGGGAGGAAAGCGCACGTGCATGGCCCCACTCGAGACGAGGCCTGACTCCCCTGGGGAGACTCAGAAGCACCCCAAGATCCATGGCAACACTGGAGAGGAATCCTCAGGTTCCGGCCCCGACTCCACACAAGGACTGAGGCCCCGGCATGGACGGGAGAGGAATCCCGAGAGGTCCCCTAGCAACTCGCATGGGGACTGGCCTTTCCTGAGGCCACAAGAGCGGGTCCCTGAGGTCCCCGTCGTAACTCGAGAAGACCTGCCGCAACTCGAGAAAATCCAGGAGGTTCTCCCCTCCAGGCGAGATGAGGCCCATTTCCGCTGAGGCGTCTCGAGGCTGATCACACCTCACCTCTGGAACTTCGAAAGGGTCCTTCACACCCTTGGTGCAAATCAAGAAGTTCCCCGACGTAGCTGTCTCCACTCGAGAGGAATCACGTGGGTGCCGCCCACATCCAGAGGAGCCCCGTTTCCGCCTCGCAGCTCGAGATGAGGGATCCTTTCCCTGCTTCGTCGGGAAAGAGTTCCCGGCGTTCCCGTCGCATCTCAAGAGGAGGCCCTCTCAACAGGAACGGCGAGAGGAACTCTAGAGTCGTGCCACCATTCCAAGAGTCCCCCAGATGTCTCAGTCCATTCCAGAGGAACCTCTTTTCCCTTCACCGGCTCGTCTTTCACGCCGAGGATCGACTCACACCAAGGTGGCACGTGGCACAGACCTGTGGGAAAGCCTCGAGGGACAGCCTCGAGGGAAAGCCACAGATCCCTTGATCCACGTGACAGGAAGCGTGACACTACTGCTGCAGCTCGGGAGGAAAGCGCACGTGCATGCCCCCACTCGAGACGAGGCCTGACTCCCCTGGGGAGACTCAGAAGCACCCGAAGATCCATGGCAACACTGGAGAGGAATCCTGAGGTTCCGGCCCCGACTCCACACAAGGACTGAGGCCCCGGCATGGACGGGAGAGGAATCCCGAGAGGTCCCCTAGCAACTCGCATGGGGACTGGCCTTTCCTGAGGCCACCAGAGCGGGTCCCTGAGGTCCCCGTCGTAACTCGAGAAGACCTGCCGCAACTCGAGAAAATCCAGGAGGTTCTCCCCTCCAGGCGAGATGAGGCCCATTTCCGCTGAGGCGTCTCCAGGCTGATCACACCTCACCTCTGGAACTTCGAAAGGGTCCTTCACACCCTTGGTGCAAATCAAGAAGTTCCCCGACGTAGCTGTCTCCACTCGAGAGGAATAACGTGGGTGCCGCCCACATCCAGAGGAGCCCCGTTTCCTCCTCGTAGCTCGAGATGAGGGATCCTTTCCCTGCTTCGTCGGGAAAGAGTTCCCGGCGTTCCCGTCGCATCTCAAGAGGAGGCCCTCTCAACAGGAACGGCGAGAGGAACTCTAGGGTCGTGCCACCATTCCAAGAGTCCCCCAGATGTCTCAGTCCATTCCAGAGGAACCTCTTTTCCCTCCTCGGGCTCGTCTTTCACGCCGAGGATCGACTCACACCAAGGTGGCACGTGGCACAGCCCTGTGGGAAAGCCTCGTGGGAAAGCCTCGAGGGACAGCCTCGAGGGAAAGCCACAGATCCCTTGATCCACGTGACAGGAAGCGTGACACTACTGCTGCAGCTCGGGAGGAAAGCGCACGTGCATGCCCCCACTCGAGACGAGGCCTGACTCCCCTGGGGAGACTCAGAAGCACCCCAAGATCCATGGCAACACTGGAGAGGAATCCTCAGGTTCCGGCCCCGACTCCACACAAGGACTGAGGCCCCGGCATGGACGGGAGAGGAATCCCGAGAGGTCCCCTAGCAACTCGCATGGGGACTGGCCTTTCCTGAGGCCACCAGAGCGGGTCCCTGAGGTTCCCGTCGTAACTCGAGAAGACCTGCCGCAACTCGAGAAAATCCAGGAGGTTCTCCCCTCCAGGCGAGATGAGGCCCATTTCCGCTTAGGCGTCTCCAGGCTGATCACACCTCACCTCTGGAACTTCGAAAGGGTCCTTCACACCCTTGGTGCAAATCAAGAAGTTCCCCGACCTAGCCGTCTCCACTCGAGAGGAATCACGAGGGTCCCGCCCACATCCAGAGGAGCCCCGTTTTCTCCTCGTAGCTCGAGATGAGGGATCCTTTCCCTGCTTCGTCGGGAATGATTTCCCGGCGTTCCCGTCGCATCTCAAGAGGAGGCCCTCTCAACAGGAACGGCGAGAGGAACTCCAGGGTCGTGCCACCATTCCAAGAGTCCCCCAGATATCTCAGTCCATTCCAAAGGAACCTCTTTTCCCTTCACGGGCTCGTCTTTCACGCCGAGGATCGACTCACACCAATGTGGCACGTGGCACAGCCCTGTGGGAAAGCCTCGTGGGAAAGCCTCGAGGGACAGCCTCGAGGGAAAGCCACAGATCCCTTGATCCACGTGACAGGAAGCGTGACACTACTGCTGCAGCTCGGGAGGAAAGCGCACGTGCATGCCCCCACTCGAGACGAGGCCTGACTCCCCTGGGGAGACTCAGAAGCACCCCAAGATCCATGGCAACACTGGAGAGGAATCCTCAGGTTCCGGCCCCGACTCCACACAAGGACTGAGGCACCGGCATGGACGGGAGAGGAATCCCGAGAGGTCCCCTAGCAACTCGCATGGGGACTGGCCTTTCCTGAGGCCACCAGAGCAGGTCCCTGAGGTCCCCGTCGTAACTCGAGAAGACCTGCCGCAACTGGAGAAAATCCAGGAGGTTCTCCCCTCCAGGCGAGATGAGGCCCATTTCCGCTGAGGCGTCTCGAGGCTGATCACACCTCACCTCTGGAACTTCGAAAGGGTCCTTCACACCCTTGGTGCAAATCAAGAAGTTCCCCGACATACCGGTCTCCACTCGAGAGGAATCACTAGGGTCCCGCCCACATCCAGAGGAGCCCCGTTTCCGCCTCGTAGCTCGAGATGAGGGATCCTTTCCCTGCTTCGTCGGGAAAGAGTTCCCGGCGTTCCCGCCGCATTTCAAGAGGAGGCCCTCTCAACAGGAACGGCGAGAGGAACTCCAGGGTCGTGCCACCATTCCAAGAGTCCCCCAGATGTCTCAGTCCATTCCAGAGGAACCTCTTTTCCCTTCACCGGCTCGTCTTTCACGCCGAGGATCGACTCACACCAAGGTGGCACGAGGCACAGCCCTGTGGGAAAGCCTCGTGGGAAAGCCTCGAGGGACAGCCTCGAGGGAAAGTCACAGATCCCTTGATCCACGTGACAGGAAGCGTGACACAACTGCTGCAGCTCGGGAGGAAAGCGCACGTGCATGCCCCCACTCGAGACGAGGCCTGACTCCCCTGGGGAGACTCAGAAGCACCCCAAGATCCATGGCAACACTGGAGAGGAATCCTCAGGTTCCGGCCCCGACTCCACACAAGGACTGAGGCCCCGGCATGGACGGGAGAGGAATCCCGAGAGGTCCCCTAGCAACTCGCATGGGGACTGGCCTTTCCTGAGGCCACCAGAGCGGGTCCCTGAGGTCCCCGTCGTAACTCGAGAAGACCTGCCGCAACTCGAGAAAATCCAGGAGGTTCTCCCCTCCAGGCGAGATGAGGCCCATTTCCGCTGAGGCGTCTCCAGGCTGATCACACCTCACCTCTGGAACTTCGAAAGGGTCCTTCACACCCTTGGTGCAAATCAAGAAGTTCCCCGACGTAGCTGTCTCCACTCGAGAGGAATAACGTGGGTGCCGCCCACATCCAGAGGAGCCCCGTTTCCTCCTCGTAGCTCGAGATGAGGGATCCTTTCCCTGCTTCGTCGGGAAAGAGTTCCCGGCGTTCCCGTCGCATCTCAAGAGGAGGCCCTCTCAACAGGAACGGCGAGAGGAACTCTAGGGTCGTGCCACCATTCCAAGAGTCCCCCAGATGTCTCAGTCCATTCCAGAGGAACCTCTTTTCCCTTCTCGGGCTCGTCTTTCACGCCGAGGATCGACTCACACCAAGGTGGCACGTGGCACAGCCCTGTGGGAAAGCCTCGTGGGAAAGCCTCGAGGGACAGCCTCGAGGGAAAGCCACAGATCCCTTGATCCACGTGACAGGAAGCGTGACACTACTGCTGCAGCTCGGGAGGAAAGCGCACGTGCATGCCCCCACTCGAGACGAGGCCTGACTCCCCTGGGGAGACTCAGAAGCACCCCAAGATCCATGGCAACACTGGAGAGGAATCCTCAGGTTCCGGCCCCGACTCCACACAAGGACTGAGGCCCCGGCATGGACGGGAGAGGAATCCCGAGAGGTCCCCTAGCAACTCGCATGGGGACTGGCCTTTCCTGAGGCCACCAGAGCGGGTCCCTGAGGTTCCCGTCGTAACTCGAGAAGACCTGCCGCAACTCGAGAAAATCCAGGAGGTTCTCCCCTCCAGGCGAGATGAGGCCCATTTCCGCTTAGGCGTCTCCAGGCTGATCACACCTCACCTCTGGAACTTCGAAAGGGTCCTTCACACCCTTGGTGCAAATCAAGAAGTTCCCCGACCTAGCCGTCTCCACTCGAGAGGAATCACGAGGGTCCCGCCCACATCCAGAGGAGCCCCGTTTTCTCCTCGTAGCTCGAGATGAGGGATCCTTTCCCTGCTTCGTCGGGAATGATTTCCCGGCGTTCCCGTCGCATCTCAAGAGGAGGCCCTCTCAACAGGAACGGCGAGAGGAACTCCAGGGTCGTGCCACCATTCCAAGAGTCCCCCAGATATCTCAGTCCATTCCAAAGGAACCTCTTTTCCCTTCACGGGCTCGTCTTTCACGCCGAGGATCGACTCACACCAATGTGGCACGTGGCACAGCCCTGTGGGAAAGCCTCGTGGGAAAGCCTCGAGGGACAGCCTCGAGGGAAAGCCACAGATCCCTTGATCCACGTGACAGGAAGCGTGACACTACTGCTGCAGCTCGGGAGGAAAGCGCACGTGCATGCCCCCACTCGAGACGAGGCCTGACTCCCCTGGGGAGACTCAGAAGCACCCCAAGATCCATGGCAACACTGGAGAGGAATCCTCAGGTTCCGGCCCCGACTCCACACAAGGACTGAGGCACCGGCATGGACGGGAGAGGAATCCCGAGAGGTCCCCTAGCAACTCGCATGGGGACTGGCCTTTCCTGAGGCCACCAGAGCAGGTCCCTGAGGTCCCCGTCGTAACTCGAGAAGACCTGCCGCAACTGGAGAAAATCCAGGAGGTTCTCCCCTCCAGGCGAGATGAGGCCCATTTCCGCTGAGGCGTCTCGAGGCTGATCACACCTCACCTCTGGAACTTCGAAAGGGTCCTTCACACCCTTGGTGCAAATCAAGAAGTTCCCCGACATACCGGTCTCCACTCGAGAGGAATCACTAGGGTCCCGCCCACATCCAGAGGAGCCCCGTTTCCGCCTCGTAGCTCGAGATGAGGGATCCTTTCCCTGCTTCGTCGGGAAAGAGTTCCCGGCGTTCCCGCCGCATTTCAAGAGGAGGCCCTCTCAACAGGAACGGCGAGAGGAACTCCAGGGTCGTGCCACCATTCCAAGAGTCCCCCAGATGTCTCAGTCCATTCCAGAGGAACCTCTTTTCCCTTCACCGGCTCGTCTTTCACGCCGAGGATCGACTCACACCAAGGTGGCACGAGGCACAGCCCTGTGGGAAAGCCTCGTGGGAAAGCCTCGAGGGACAGCCTCGAGGGAAAGTCACAGATCCCTTGATCCACGTGACAGGAAGCGTGACACAACTGCTGCAGCTCGGGAGGAAAGCGCACGTGCATGCCCCCACTCGAGACGAGGCCTGACTCCCCTGGGGAGACTCAGAAGCACCCCAAGATCCATGGCAACACTGGAGAGGAATCCTCAGGTTCCGGCCCCGACTCCACACAAGGACTGAGGCCCCGGCATGGACGGGAGAGGAATCCCGAGAGGTCCCCCAGCAACTCGCATGGGGACTGGCCTTTCCTGAGGCCACCAGAGCGGGTCCCTGAGGTCCCCGTCGTAACTCGAGAAGACCTGCCGCAACTCGAGAAAATCCGGGAGGTTCTCCCCTCCAGGCGAGATGAGGCCCATTTCCGCTGAGGCGTCTCGAGGCTGATCACACCTCACCTCTGGAACTTCGAAAGGGTCCTTCACACCCTTGGTGCAAATCAAGAAGTTCCCCGACCTAGCCATCTCCACTCGAGAGGAATCACGAGGGTCCCACCCACATCCAGAGGAGCCCCGTTTCCGCCTCGTAGCTCGAGATGAGGGATCCTTTCCCTGCTTCGTCGGGAAAGAGTTCCCGGCGTTCCCGCCGCATCTCAAGAGGAGGCCCTCTCAACAGGAACGGCGAGAGGAACTCCAGGGTCGTGCCACCATTCCAAGAGTCCCCCAGATGTCTCAGTCCATTCCAGAGGAACCTCTTTTCCCTTCACTGGCTCGTCTTTCACACCGAGGATCGACTCACACCAAGGTGGCACGTGGCACAGCCCTGTGGGCAAGCCTCGTGGGAGAGCCTCGAGGGACAGACTCGAGGGAAAGCCACAGATCCCTTGATCCACGTGACAGGAAGTGTGACACTACTGCTGCAGCTCGGGAGGAAAGCGCACGTGCATGCCCCCACTCGAGACGAGGCCTGACTCCCCTGGGGAGACTCAGAAGCACCCCAAGATCCATGGCAACACTGGAGAGGAATCCTGAGGTTCCGGCCCCGACTCCACACAAGGACTGAGGCCCCGGCATGGACGGGAGAGGAATCCCGAGAGGTCCCCTACCAACTCGCATGGGGACTGGCCTTTCCTGAGGCAACCAGAGCGGGTCCCTGAGGTCCCCGTCGTAACTCGAGAAGACCTGCCACAACTCGAGAAAATCCGGGAGGTTCTCCCCTCCAGGCGAGATGAGGCCCATTTCCGCTGAGGCGTCTCGAGGCTGATCACACCTCACCTCTGGAACTTCGAAAGGGTCCTTCACACCCTTGGTGCAAATCAAGAAGTTCCCCGACATAGCCGTCTCCACTCGAGAGGAATCACGAGGGTCCCGCCCACATCCAGAGGAGCCCCGTTTCTGCCTCGTAGCTCGAGATGAGGGATCCTTTCCCTGCTTCGTCGGGAAATTGTTCCCGGCGTTCCCGTCGCATCTCAAGAGGAGGCCCTCTCAACAGGAACGGCGAGAGGAACTCCAGGGTCGTGTCACCACTCCAAGAGTCCCCCAGATGTCTCAGTCCATTCCAGAGGAACCTCTTTTCCCTTCACCGGCTCGTCTTTCACGCCGAGGATCGACTCACACCAAGGTGGCACGTGGCACAGCCCTGTGGGAAAGCCTCGAGGGACAGCCTCGAGGGAAAGGCACAGATCCCTTGATCCACGTGACAGGAAGCGTGACACTACTGCTGCAGCTCGGGAGGAAAGCGCACGTGCATGCCCCCACTCGAGACGAGGCCTGACTCCCCTGGGGAGACTCAGAAGCACCCGAAGATCCATGGCAACACTGGAGAGGAATCCTGAGGTTCCGGCCCCGACTCCACACAAGGACTGAGGCCCCGGCATGGACGGGAGAGGAATCCCGAGAGGTCCCCTAGCAACTCGCATGGGGACTGGCCTTTCCTGAGGCAACCAGAGCGGGTCCCTGAGGTCCCCGTCGTAACTCGAGAAGACCTGCCGCAACTCGAGAAAATCCGGGAGGTTCTCCCCTCCAGGCGAGATGAGGCCCATTTCCGCTGAGGCGTCTCGAGGCTGATCACACCTCACCTCTGGAACTTCGAAAGGGTCCTTCACACCCTTGGTGCAAATCAAGAAGTTCCCCGACATAGCCGTCTCCACTCGAGAGGAATCACGAGGGTCCCGCCCACATCCAGAGGAGCCCCGTTTCCGCCTCGTAGCTCGAGATGAGGGATCCTTTCCCTGCTTCGTCGGGAAATTGTTCCCGGCGTTCCCGTCGCATCTCAAGAGGAGGCCCTCTCAACAGGAACGGCGAGAGGAACTCCAGGGTCGTGCCACCATTCCAAGAGTCCCCCAGATATCTCAGTCCATTCCAGAGGAACCTCTTTTCCCTTCATGGGCTCGTCTTTCACGCCGAGGATCGACTCACACCAAGGTGGCATGTGGCACAGCCCTGTGGGAAAGCCTCGTGGGAAAGCCTCGAGGGACAGCCTCGAGGGAAAGCCACAGATCCCTTGATCCACGTGACAGGAAGCGTGACACTACTGCTGCAGCTCGGGAGGAAAGCGCACGTGCATGGCCCAACTCGAGACGAGGCCTGACTCCCCTGGGGAGACTCAGAAGCACCCCAAGATCCATGGCAACACTGGAGAGGAATCCTCAGGTTCCAGCCCCGACTCCACACAAGGACTGAGGCCCCGGCATGGACGGGAGAGGAATCCCGAGAGGTCCCCTAGCAACTCGCATGGGGACTGGCCTTTCCTGAGGCCACAAGAGCGGGTCCCTGAGGTCCCCGTCGTAACTCGAGAAGACCTGCCGCAACTCGAGAAAATCCAGGAGGTTCTCCCCTCCAGGCGAGATGAGGCCCATTTCCGCTGAGGCGTCTCGAGGCTGATCACACCTCCCCTCTGGAACTTCGAAAGGGTCCTTCACACCCTTGGTGCAAATCAAGAAGTTCCCCGACGTAGCTGTCTCCACTCGAGAGGAATCACGTGGGTGCCGCCCACATCCAGAGGAGCCCCGTTTCCGCCTCGCAGCTCGAGATGAGGGATCCTTTCCCTGCTTCGTCGGGAAAGAGTTCCCGGCGTTCCCGTCGCATCTCAAGAGGAGGCCCTCTCAACAGGAACGGCGAGAGGAACTCTAGGGTCGTGCCACCATTCCAAGAGTCCCCCAGATGTCTCAGTCCATTCCAGAGGAACCTCTTTTCCCTTCACCGGCTCGTCTTTCACGCCGAGGATCGACTCACACCAAGGTGGCACGTGGCACAGCCCTGTGGGAAAGCCTCGAGGGACAGCCTCGAGGGAAAGGCACAGATCCCTTGATCCACGTGACAGGAAGCGTGACACTACTGCTGCAGCTCGGGAGGAAAGCGCACGTGCATGCCCCCACTCGAGACGAGGCCTGACTCCCCTGGGGAGACTCAGAAGCACCCGAAGATCCATGGCAACACTGGAGAGGAATCCTCAGGTTCCGGCCCCGACTCCACACAAGGACTGAGGCCCCGGCATGGACGGGAGAGGAATCCCGAGAGGTCCCCTAGCAACTCGCATGGGGACTGGCCTTTCCTGAGGCAACCAGAGCGGGTCCCTGAGGTCCCCGTCGTAACTCGAGAAGACCTGCCACAACTCGAGAAAATCCGGGAGGTTCTCCCCTCCAGGCGAGATGAGGCCCATTTCCGCTGAGGCGTCTCGAGGCTGATCACACCTCACCTCTGGAACTTCGAAAGGGTCCTTCACACCCTTGGTGCAAATCAAGAAGTTCCCCGACATAGCCGTCTCCACTCGAGAGGAATCACGAGGGTCCCGCCCACATCCAGAGGAGCCCCGTTTCTGCCTCGTAGCTCGAGATGAGGGATCCTTTCCCTGCTTCGTCGGGAAATTGTTCCCGGCGTTCCCGTCGCATCTCAAGAGGAGGCCCTCTCAACAGGAACGGCGAGAGGAACTCCAGGGTCGTGTCACCACTCCAAGAGTCCCCCAGATGTCTCAGTCCATTCCAGAGGAACCTCTTTTCCCTTCACCGGCTCGTCTTTCACGCCGAGGATCGACTCACACCAAGGTGGCACGTGGCACAGCCCTGTGGGAAAGCCTCGAGGGACAGCCTCGAGGGAAAGGCACAGATCCCTTGATCCACGTGACAGGAAGCGTGACACTACTGCTGCAGCTCGGGAGGAAAGCGCACGTGCATGCCCCCACTCGAGACGAGGCCTGACTCCCCTGGGGAGACTCAGAAGCACCCGAAGATCCATGGCAACACTGGAGAGGAATCCTGAGGTTCCGGCCCCGACTCCACACAAGGACTGAGGCCCCGGCATGGACGGGAGAGGAATCCCGAGAGGTCCCCTAGCAACTCGCATGGGGACTGGCCTTTCCTGAGGCAACCAGAGCGGGTCCCTGAGGTCCCCGTCGTAACTCGAGAAGACCTGCCGCAACTCGAGAAAATCCGGGAGGTTCTCCCCTCCAGGCGAGATGAGGCCCATTTCCGCTGAGGCGTCTCGAGGCTGATCACACCTCACCTCTGGAACTTCGAAAGGGTCCTTCACACCCTTGGTGCAAATCAAGAAGTTCCCCGACATAGCCGTCTCCACTCGAGAGGAATCACGAGGGTCCCGCCCACATCCAGAGGAGCCCCGTTTCCGCCTCGTAGCTCGAGATGAGGGATCCTTTCCCTGCTTCGTCGGGAAATTGTTCCCGGCGTTCCCGTCGCATCTCAAGAGGAGGCCCTCTCAACAGGAACGGCGAGAGGAACTCCAGGGTCGTGCCACCATTCCAAGAGTCCCCCAGATATCTCAGTCCATTCCAGAGGAACCTCTTTTCCCTTCACGGGCTCGTCTTTCACGCCGAGGATCGACTCACACCAAGGTGGCATGTGGCACAGCCCTGTGGGAAAGCCTCGTGGGAAAGCCTCGAGGGACAGCCTCGAGGGAAAGCCACAGATCCCTTGATCCACGTGACAGGAAGCGTGACACTACTGCTGCAGCTCGGGAGGAAAGCGCACGTGCATGGCCCAACTCGAGACGAGGCCTGACTCCCCTGGGGAGACTCAGAAGCACCCCAAGATCCATGGCAACACTGGAGAGGAATCCTCAGGTTCCGGCCCCGACTCCACACAAGGACTGAGGCCCCGGCATGGACGGGAGAGGAATCCCGAGAGGTCCACAAGAAACTCGAATGGGGACTGGCCTTTCTTGAGGCCAAAAGAGCGGGTCACTGAGGTCCCCGTCGTAACTCGAGAAGACCTGCCGCAACTCGAGAAAATCCAGGAGGTTCTCCCCTCCAGGCCAGATGAGGCCTATTTCCGCTGAGGCGTCTCCAGGCTGATCACACCTCACCTGTGGAACTTCGAAAGGGTCCTTCACACCCTTGGTGCAAATCAAGAAGTTCCCCGACATACCCGTCTCCACTCAAGAGGAATCACGAGGGTCCCGCCCACATCCAGAGGAGCCCCGTTTCCGCCTCGTAGCTCGAGATGAGGGATCCTTTCCCTGCTTCGTCGGGAAAGAGTTCCCGGCGTTCCCGTCGCATCTCAAGAGGAGGCCCTCTCTACAGGAACGGCGAGAGGAACTCCAGGGTCGTGCCACCATTCCAAGAGTCCCCCAGATGTCTCAGTCCATTCCAGAGGAACCTCTTTTCCCTTCACCGGCTCGTCTTTCACTCCGAGGATCGACTCACACCAAGGTGGCACGTGGCACAGCCCTGTGGGAAAGCCTCGTGGGAAAGCCTCGAGGGACAGCCTCGAGGGAAAGCCACAGATCCCTTGATCCACGTGACAGGAAGCGTGACACTACTGCTGCAGCTCGGGAGGAAAGCGCACGTGCATGCCCCCACTCGAGACGAGGCCTGACTCCCCTGGGGAGACTCAGAAGCACCCGAAGATCCATGGCAACACTGGAGAGGAATCCTGAGGTTCCGGCCCCGACTCCACACAAGGACTGAGGCCCCGGCATGGACGGGAGAGGAATCCCGAGAGGTCCCCTAGCAACTCGCATGGGGACTGGCCTTTCCTGAGGCCACCAGAGCGGGTCCCTGAGGTCCCCGTCGTAACTCGAGAAGACCTGCCGCAACTCGAGAAAATCCAGGAGGTTCTCCCCTCCAGGCGAGATGAGGCCCATTTCCGCTGAGGCGTCTCCAGGCTGATCACACCTCACCTCTGGAACTTCGAAAGGGTCCTTCACACCCTTGGTGCAAATCAAGAAGTTCCCCGACGTAGCTGTCTCCACTCGAGAGGAATAACGTGGGTGCCGCCCACATCCAGAGGAGCCCCGTTTCCTCCTCGTAGCTCGAGATGAGGGATCCTTTCCCTGCTTCGTCGGGAAAGAGTTCCCGGCGTTCCCGTCGCATCTCAAGAGGAGGCCCTCTCAACAGGAACGGCGAGAGGAACTCTAGGGTCGTGCCACCATTCCAAGAGTCCCCCAGATGTCTCAGTCCATTCCAGAGGAACCTCTTTTCCCTTCTCGGGCTCGTCTTTCACGCCGAGGATCGACTCACACCAAGGTGGCACGTGGCACAGCCCTGTGGGAAAGCCTCGTGGGAAAGCCTCGAGGGACAGCCTCGAGGGAAAGCCACAGATCCCTTGATCCACGTGACAGGAAGCGTGACACTACTGCTGCAGCTCGGGAGGAAAGCGCACGTGCATGCCCCCACTCGAGACGAGGCCTGACTCCCCTGGGGAGACTCAGAAGCACCCCAAGATCCATGGCAACACTGGAGAGGAATCCTCAGGTTCCGGCCCCGACTCCACACAAGGACTGAGGCCCCGGCATGGACGGGAGAGGAATCCCGAGAGGTCCCCTAGCAACTCGCATGGGGACTGGCCTTTCCTGAGGCCACCAGAGCGGGTCCCTGAGGTTCCCGTCGTAACTCGAGAAGACCTGCCGCAACTCGAGAAAATCCAGGAGGTTCTCCCCTCCAGGCGAGATGAGGCCCATTTCCGCTTAGGCGTCTCCAGGCTGATCACACCTCACCTCTGGAACTTCGAAAGGGTCCTTCACACCCTTGGTGCAAATCAAGAAGTTCCCCGACCTAGCCGTCTCCACTCGAGAGGAATCACGAGGGTCCCGCCCACATCCAGAGGAGCCCCGTTTTCTCCTCGTAGCTCGAGATGAGGGATCCTTTCCCTGCTTCGTCGGGAATGATTTCCCGGCGTTCCCGTCGCATCTCAAGAGGAGGCCCTCTCAACAGGAACGGCGAGAGGAACTCCAGGGTCGTGCCACCATTCCAAGAGTCCCCCAGATATCTCAGTCCATTCCAAAGGAACCTCTTTTCCCTTCACGGGCTCGTCTTTCACGCCGAGGATCGACTCACACCAATGTGGCACGTGGCACAGCCCTGTGGGAAAGCCTCGTGGGAAAGCCTCGAGGGACAGCCTCGAGGGAAAGCCACAGATCCCTTGATCCACGTGACAGGAAGCGTGACACTACTGCTGCAGCTCGGGAGGAAAGCGCACGTGCATGCCCCCACTCGAGACGAGGCCTGACTCCCCTGGGGAGACTCAGAAGCACCCCAAGATCCATGGCAACACTGGAGAGGAATCCTCAGGTTCCGGCCCCGACTCCACACAAGGACTGAGGCACCGGCATGGACGGGAGAGGAATCCCGAGAGGTCCCCTAGCAACTCGCATGGGGACTGGCCTTTCCTGAGGCCACCAGAGCAGGTCCCTGAGGTCCCCGTCGTAACTCGAGAAGACCTGCCGCAACTGGAGAAAATCCAGGAGGTTCTCCCCTCCAGGCGAGATGAGGCCCATTTCCGCTGAGGCGTCTCGAGGCTGATCACACCTCACCTCTGGAACTTCGAAAGGGTCCTTCACACCCTTGGTGCAAATCAAGAAGTTCCCCGACATACCGGTCTCCACTCGAGAGGAATCACTAGGGTCCCGCCCACATCCAGAGGAGCCCCGTTTCCGCCTCGTAGCTCGAGATGAGGGATCCTTTCACTGCTTCGTCGGGAAAGAGTTCCCGGCGTTCCCGCCGCATTTCAAGAGGAGGCCCTCTCAACAGGAACGGCGAGAGGAACTCCAGGGTCGTGCCACCATTCCAAGAGTCCCCCAGATGTCTCAGTCCATTCCAGAGGAACCTCTTTTCCCTTCACCGGCTCGTCTTTCACGCCGAGGATCGACTCACACCAAGGTGGCACGAGGCACAGCCCTGTGGGAAAGCCTCGTGGGAAAGCCTCGAGGGACAGCCTCGAGGGAAAGTCACAGATCCCTTGATCCACGTGACAGGAAGCGTGACACAACTGCTGCAGCTCGGGAGGAAAGCGCACGTGCATGCCCCCACTCGAGACGAGGCCTGACTCCCCTGGGGAGACTCAGAAGCACCCCAAGATCCATGGCAACACTGGAGAGGAATCCTCAGGTTCCGGCCCCGACTCCACACAAGGACTGAGGCCCCGGCATGGACGGGAGAGGAATCCCGAGAGGTCCCCCAGCAACTCGCATGGGGACTGGCCTTTCCTGAGGCCACCAGAGCGGGTCCCTGAGGTCCCCGTCGTAACTCGAGAAGACCTGCCGCAACTCGAGAAAATCCGGGAGGTTCTCCCCTCCAGGCGAGATGAGGCCCATTTCCGCTGAGGCGTCTCGAGGCTGATCACACCTCACCTCTGGAACTTCGAAAGGGTCCTTCACACCCTTGGTGCAAATCAAGAAGTTCCCCGACCTAGCCATCTCCACTCGAGAGGAATCACGAGGGTCCCACCCACATCCAGAGGAGCCCCGTTTCCGCCTCGTAGCTCGAGATGAGGGATCCTTTCCCTGCTTCGTCGGGAAAGAGTTCCCGGCGTTCCCGCCGCATCTCAAGAGGAGGCCCTCTCAACAGGAACGGCGAGAGGAACTCCAGGGTCGTGCCACCATTCCAAGAGTCCCCCAGATGTCTCAGTCCATTCCAGAGGAACCTCTTTTCCCTTCACTGGCTCGTCTTTCACACCGAGGATCGACTCACACCAAGGTGGCACGTGGCACAGCCCTGTGGGCAAGCCTCGTGGGAGAGCCTCGAGGGACAGACTCGAGGGAAAGCCACAGATCCCTTGATCCACGTGACAGGAAGTGTGACACTACTGCTGCAGCTCGGGAGGAAAGCGCACGTGCATGCCCCCACTCGAGACGAGGCCTGACTCCCCTGGGGAGACTCAGAAGCACCCCAAGATCCATGGCAACACTGGAGAGGAATCCTGAGGTTCCGGCCCCGACTCCACACAAGGACTGAGGCCCCGGCATGGACGGGAGAGGAATCCCGAGAGGTCCCCTACCAACTCGCATGGGGACTGGCCTTTCCTGAGGCAACCAGAGCGGGTCCCTGAGGTCCCCGTCGTAACTCGAGAAGACCTGCCACAACTCGAGAAAATCCGGGAGGTTCTCCCCTCCAGGCGAGATGAGGCCCATTTCCGCTGAGGCGTCTCGAGGCTGATCACACCTCACCTCTGGAACTTCGAAAGGGTCCTTCACACCCTTGGTGCAAATCAAGAAGTTCCCCGACATAGCCGTCTCCACTCGAGAGGAATCACGAGGGTCCCGCCCACATCCAGAGGAGCCCCGTTTCTGCCTCGTAGCTCGAGATGAGGGATCCTTTCCCTGCTTCGTCGGGAAATTGTTCCCGGCGTTCCCGTCGCATCTCAAGAGGAGGCCCTCTCAACAGGAACGGCGAGAGGAACTCCAGGGTCGTGTCACCACTCCAAGAGTCCCCCAGATGTCTCAGTCCATTCCAGAGGAACCTCTTTTCCCTTCACCGGCTCGTCTTTCACGCCGAGGATCGACTCACACCAAGGTGGCACGTGGCACAGCCCTGTGGGAAAGCCTCGAGGGACAGCCTCGAGGGAAAGGCACAGATCCCTTGATCCACGTGACAGGAAGCGTGACACTACTGCTGCAGCTCGGGAGGAAAGCGCACGTGCATGCCCCCACTCGAGACGAGGCCTGACTCCCCTGGGGAGACTCAGAAGCACCCGAAGATCCATGGCAACACTGGAGAGGAATCCTGAGGTTCCGGCCCCGACTCCACACAAGGACTGAGGCCCCGGCATGGACGGGAGAGGAATCCCGAGAGGTCCCCTAGCAACTCGCATGGGGACTGGCCTTTCCTGAGGCAACCAGAGCGGGTCCCTGAGGTCCCCGTCGTAACTCGAGAAGACCTGCCGCAACTCGAGAAAATCCGGGAGGTTCTCCCCTCCAGGCGAGATGAGGCCCATTTCCGCTGAGGCGTCTCGAGGCTGATCACACCTCACCTCTGGAACTTCGAAAGGGTCCTTCACACCCTTGGTGCAAATCAAGAAGTTCCCCGACATAGCCGTCTCCACTCGAGAGGAATCACGAGGGTCCCGCCCACATCCAGAGGAGCCCCGTTTCCGCCTCGTAGCTCGAGATGAGGGATCCTTTCCCTGCTTCGTCGGGAAATTGTTCCCGGCGTTCCCGTCGCATCTCAAGAGGAGGCCCTCTCAACAGGAACGGCGAGAGGAACTCCAGGGTCGTGCCACCATTCCAAGAGTCCCCCAGATATCTCAGTCCATTCCAGAGGAACCTCTTTTCCCTTCATGGGCTCGTCTTTCACGCCGAGGATCGACTCACACCAAGGTGGCATGTGGCACAGCCCTGTGGGAAAGCCTCGTGGGAAAGCCTCGAGGGACAGCCTCGAGGGAAAGCCACAGATCCCTTGATCCACGTGACAGGAAGCGTGACACTACTGCTGCAGCTCGGGAGGAAAGCGCACGTGCATGGCCCAACTCGAGACGAGGCCTGACTCCCCTGGGGAGACTCAGAAGCACCCCAAGATCCATGGCAACACTGGAGAGGAATCCTCAGGTTCCAGCCCCGACTCCACACAAGGACTGAGGCCCCGGCATGGACGGGAGAGGAATCCCGAGAGGTCCCCTAGCAACTCGCATGGGGACTGGCCTTTCCTGAGGCCACAAGAGCGGGTCCCTGAGGTCCCCGTCGTAACTCGAGAAGACCTGCCGCAACTCGAGAAAATCCAGGAGGTTCTCCCCTCCAGGCGAGATGAGGCCCATTTCCGCTGAGGCGTCTCGAGGCTGATCACACCTCCCCTCTGGAACTTCGAAAGGGTCCTTCACACCCTTGGTGCAAATCAAGAAGTTCCCCGACGTAGCTGTCTCCACTCGAGAGGAATCACGTGGGTGCCGCCCACATCCAGAGGAGCCCCGTTTCCGCCTCGCAGCTCGAGATGAGGGATCCTTTCCCTGCTTCGTCGGGAAAGAGTTCCCGGCGTTCCCGTCGCATCTCAAGAGGAGGCCCTCTCAACAGGAACGGCGAGAGGAACTCTAGGGTCGTGCCACCATTCCAAGAGTCCCCCAGATGTCTCAGTCCATTCCAGAGGAACCTCTTTTCCCTTCACCGGCTCGTCTTTCACGCCGAGGATCGACTCACACCAAGGTGGCACGTGGCACAGCCCTGTGGGAAAGCCTCGAGGGACAGCCTCGAGGGAAAGGCACAGATCCCTTGATCCACGTGACAGGAAGCGTGACACTACTGCTGCAGCTCGGGAGGAAAGCGCACGTGCATGCCCCCACTCGAGACGAGGCCTGACTCCCCTGGGGAGACTCAGAAGCACCCGAAGATCCATGGCAACACTGGAGAGGAATCCTCAGGTTCCGGCCCCGACTCCACACAAGGACTGAGGCCCCGGCATGGACGGGAGAGGAATCCCGAGAGGTCCCCTAGCAACTCGCATGGGGACTGGCCTTTCCTGAGGCAACCAGAGCGGGTCCCTGAGGTCCCCGTCGTAACTCGAGAAGACCTGCCACAACTCGAGAAAATCCGGGAGGTTCTCCCCTCCAGGCGAGATGAGGCCCATTTCCGCTGAGGCGTCTCGAGGCTGATCACACCTCACCTCTGGAACTTCGAAAGGGTCCTTCACACCCTTGGTGCAAATCAAGAAGTTCCCCGACATAGCCGTCTCCACTCGAGAGGAATCACGAGGGTCCCGCCCACATCCAGAGGAGCCCCGTTTCTGCCTCGTAGCTCGAGATGAGGGATCCTTTCCCTGCTTCGTCGGGAAATTGTTCCCGGCGTTCCCGTCGCATCTCAAGAGGAGGCCCTCTCAACAGGAACGGCGAGAGGAACTCCAGGGTCGTGTCACCACTCCAAGAGTCCCCCAGATGTCTCAGTCCATTCCAGAGGAACCTCTTTTCCCTTCACCGGCTCGTCTTTCACGCCGAGGATCGACTCACACCAAGGTGGCACGTGGCACAGCCCTGTGGGAAAGCCTCGAGGGACAGCCTCGAGGGAAAGGCACAGATCCCTTGATCCACGTGACAGGAAGCGTGACACTACTGCTGCAGCTCGGGAGGAAAGCGCACGTGCATGCCCCCACTCGAGACGAGGCCTGACTCCCCTGGGGAGACTCAGAAGCACCCGAAGATCCATGGCAACACTGGAGAGGAATCCTGAGGTTCCGGCCCCGACTCCACACAAGGACTGAGGCCCCGGCATGGACGGGAGAGGAATCCCGAGAGGTCCCCTAGCAACTCGCATGGGGACTGGCCTTTCCTGAGGCAACCAGAGCGGGTCCCTGAGGTCCCCGTCGTAACTCGAGAAGACCTGCCGCAACTCGAGAAAATCCGGGAGGTTCTCCCCTCCAGGCGAGATGAGGCCCATTTCCGCTGAGGCGTCTCGAGGCTGATCACACCTCACCTCTGGAACTTCGAAAGGGTCCTTCACACCCTTGGTGCAAATCAAGAAGTTCCCCGACATAGCCGTCTCCACTCGAGAGGAATCACGAGGGTCCCGCCCACATCCAGAGGAGCCCCGTTTCCGCCTCGTAGCTCGAGATGAGGGATCCTTTCCCTGCTTCGTCGGGAAATTGTTCCCGGCGTTCCCGTCGCATCTCAAGAGGAGGCCCTCTCAACAGGAACGGCGAGAGGAACTCCAGGGTCGTGCCACCATTCCAAGAGTCCCCCAGATGTCTCAGTCCATTCCAGAGGAACCTCTTTTCCCTTCACCGGCTGGTCTTTCACGCCGAGGATCGACTCACACCAAGGTGGCACGTGGCACAGCCCTGTGGGAAAGCCTCGAGGGACAGCCTCGAGGGAAAGGCACAGATCCCTTGATCCACGTGACAGGAAGCGTGACACTACTGCTGCAGCTCGGGAGGAAAGCGCACGTGCATGCCCCGACTCGAGACGAGGCCTGACTCCCCTGGGGAGACTCAGAAGCACCCGAAGATCCATGGCAACACTGGAGAGGAATCCTCAGGTTCCGGCCCCGACTCCACACAAGGACTGAGGCCCCGGCATGGACGGGAGAGGAATCCCGAGAGGTCCCCTAGCAACTCGCATGGGGACTGGCCTTTCCTGAGGCCACCAGTGCGGGTCCCTGTGGTCCCCGTCGTAACTCGAGAAGACCTGCCGCAACTCGAGAAAATCCAGGAGGTTCTCCCCTCCAGGCGAGATGAGGCCCATTTCCGCTGAGGCGTCTCCAGGCTGATCACACCTCACCTCTGGAACTTCGAAAGGGTCCTTCACACCCTTGGTGCAAATCAAGAAGTTCCCCGACGTAGCTGTCTCCACTCGAGAGGAATAATGTGGGTGCCGCCCACATCCAGAGGAGCCCCGTTTCCTCCTCGTAGCTCGAGATGAGGGATCCTTTCCCTGCTTCGTCGGGAAAGAGTTCCCGGCGTTCCCGTCGCATCTCAAGAGGAGGCCCTCTCAACAGGAACGGCGAGAGGAACTCTAGGGTCGTGCCACCATTCCAAGAGTCCCGCAGATGTCTCAGTCCATTCCAGAGGAACCTCTTTTCCCTTCACGGGCTCGTCTTTCACGCCGAGGATCGACTCACACCAAGGTGGCACGTGGCACAGCCCTGTGGGAAAGCCTCGTGGGAAAGCCTCGAGGGACAGCCTCGAGGGAAAGCCACAGATCCCTTGATCCACGTGACAGGAAGCGTGACACTACTGCTGCAGCTCGGGAGGAAAGCGCACGTGCATGCCCCCACTCGAGACGAGGCCTGACTCCCCTGGGGAGACTCAGAAGCACCCCAAGATCCATGGCAACACTGGAGAGGAATCCTCAGGTTCCGGCCCCGACTCCACCCAAGGACTGAGGCCCCGGCATGGACGGGAGAGGAATCCCGAGAGGTCCCCTAGCAACTCGCATGGGGACTGGCCTTTCCTGAGGCCACCAGAGCGGGTCCCTGAGGTCCCCGTCGTAACTCGAGAAGACCTGCCGCAACTCGAGAAAATCCAGGAGGTTCTCCCCTCCAGGCGAGATGAGGCCCATTTCCGCTTAGGCGTCTCGAGGCTGATCACACCTCACCTCTGGAACTTCGAAAGGGTCCTTCACACCCTTGGTGCAAATCAAGAAGTTCCCCGACCTAGCCGTCTCCACTCGAGAGGAATCACGAGGGTCCCGCCCACATCCAGAGGAGCCCCGTTTCCTCCTCGTAGCTCGAGATGAGGGATCCTTTCCCTGCTTCGTCGGGAATGATTTCCCGGCGTTCCCGTCGCATCTCAAGAGGAGGCCCTCTCAACAGGAACGGCGAGAGGAACTCCAGGGTCGTGCCACCATTCCAAGAGTCCCCCTGATGTCTCAGTCCATTCCATAGGAACCTCTTTTCCCTTCACCGGCTCGTCTTTCAGGCCGAGGATCGACTCCCACCAAGGTGGCACGTGGCACAGCCCTGTGGGAAAGCCTCGTGGGAAAGCCTCGAGGGACAGCCTCGAGGGAAAGCCACAGATCCCTTGATCCACGTGACAGGAAGCGTGACACTACTGCTGCAGCTCGGGAGGAAAGCGCACGTGCATGCCCCCACTCGAGACGAGGCCTGACTCCCCTGGGGAGACTCAGAAGCACCCCAAGATCCATGGCAACACTGGAGAGGAATCCTCAGGTTCTGGCCCCGACTCCACACAAGGACTGAGGCCTAGGCATGGACGGGAGAGGAATCCCGAGAGGTCCCCTAGCAACTCGCATGGGGACTGGCCTTTCCTGAGGCCACCAGAGCGGGTCCCTGTGGTCCCCGTCGTAACTCGAGAAGACCTGCCGCAACTCGAGAAAATCCAGGAGGTTCTCCCCTCCAGGCGAGATGAGGCCCATTTCCGCTGAGGCGTCTCGAGGCTGATCACACCTCACCTCTGGAACTTCGAAAGGCTCCTTCACACCCTTGGTGCAAATCAAGAATTTCCCCGACATAGCCGTCTCCACTCAAGAGGAATCAAGAGGGTCCCGCCCACATCCAGAGGAGCCCCGTTTCTGCCTCGTAGCTTGAGATGAGGGATCCTTTCCCTGCTTCGTCGGGAAAGAGTTCGGGGCGTTCCCGTCGCATCTCAAGAGGAGGCCCTCTCAACAGGAACGGCGAGAGGAACTCCAGGGTCGTGCCACCATTCCAAGAGTCCCCCAGATATCTCAGTCCATTCCAAAGGAACCTCTTTTCCCTTCACGGGCTCGTCTTTCACGCCGAGGATCGACTCACACCAATGTGGCACGTGGCACAGCCCTGTGGGAAAGCCTCGTGGGAAAGCCTCGAGGGACAGCCTCGAGGGAAAGCCACAGATCCCTTGATCCACGTGACAGGAAGCGTGACACTACTGCTGCAGCTCGGGCGGAAAGCGCACGTGCATGCCCCCACTCGAGACAAGGCCTGACTCCCCTGGGGAGACTCAGAAGCACCCCAAGATCCATGGCAACACTGGAGAGGAATCCTCAGGTTCCGGCCCCGACTCCACACAAGGACTGCGGCCCCGGCATGGACGGGAGAGGAATCCCGAGAGGTCCCCTAGCAACTCGCATGGGGACTGGCCTTTCCTGAGGCCACCAGAGCGGGTCCCTGAGGTCCCCGTCGTAACTCGAGAAGACCTGCCGCAACTCGAGAAAATCCAGGAGGTTCTCCCCTCCAGGCGAGATGAGGCCCATTTCCGCTGAGGCGTCTCGAGGCTGATCACACCTCACCTCTGGAACTTCGAAAGGGTCCTTCACACCCTTGGTGCAAATCAAGAAGTTCCCCGACATACCGGTCTCCACTCGAGAGGAATCACTAGGGTCCCGCCCACATCCAGAGGAGCCCCGTTTCCGCCTCGTAGCTCGAGATGAGGGATCCTTTCCCTGCTTCGTCGGGAAAGAGTTCCCGGCGTTCCCGTCGCATTTCAAGAGGAGGCCCTCTCAACAGGAACGGCGAGAGGAACTCCAGGGTCGTGCCACCATTCCAAGAGTCCCCCAGATGTCTCAGTCCATTCCAGAGGAACCTCTTTTCCCTTCACCTGCTCGTCTTTCACGCCGAGGATCGACTCACACCAAGGTGGCACGAGGCACAGCCCTGTGGGAAAGCCTCGTGGGAAAGCCTCGAGGGACAGCCTCGTGGGAAAGTCACAGATCCCTTGATCCACGTGACAGGAAGCGTGACACTACTGCTGCAGCTCGGGAGGAAAGCGCACGTGCATGCCCCCACTCGAGACGAGGCCTGACTCCCCTGGGGAGACTCAGAAGCACCCCAAGATCCATGGCAACACTGGAGAGGAATCCTCAGGTTCCGGCCCCGACTCCACACAAGGACTGAGGCCCCGGCATGGACGGGAGAGGAATCCCGAGAGGTCCCCTAGCAACTCGCATGGGGACTGGCCTTTCCTGAGGCCACCAGAGCGGGTCCCTGAGGTCCCCGTCGTAACTCGAGAAGACCTGCCGCAACTCGAGAAAATCCGGGAGGTTCTCCCCTCCAGGCGAGATGAGGCCCATTTCCGCTGAGGCGTCTCGAGCATGATCACACCTCACCTCTGGAACTTCGAAAGGGTCCTTCACACCCTTGGTGCAAATCAAGAAGTTCCCCGACCTAGCCATCTCCACTCGAGAGGAATCACGAGGGTCCCACCCACATCCAGAGGAGCCCCGTTTCCGCCTCGTAGCTCGAGATGAGGGATCCTTTCCCTGCTTCGTCGGGAAAGAGTTCCCGGCGTTCCCGCCGCATCTCAAGAGGAGGCCCTCTCAACAGGAACGGCGAGAGGAACTCCAGGGTCGTGCCACCATTCCAAGAGTCCCCCAGATGTCTCAGTCCATTCCAGAGGAACCTCTTTTCCCTTCACCGGCTCGTCTTTCACGCCGAGGATCGACTCACACCAAGGTGGCACGTGGCACAGCCCTGTGGGCAAGCCTCGTGGGAGAGCCTCGAGGGACAGCCTCGAGGGAAAGCCACAGATCCCTTGATCCACGTGACAGGAAGTGTGACACTACTGCTGCAGCTCGGGAGGAAAGCGCACGTGCATGCCCCCACTCGAGACGAGGCCTGACTCCCCTGGGGAGACTCAGAAGCACCCCAAGATCCATGGCAACACTGGAGAGGAATCCTGAGGTTCCGGCCCCGACTCCACACAAGGACTGAGGCCCCGGCATGGACGGGAGAGGAATCCCGAGAGGTCCCCTAGCAACTCGCATGGGGACTGGCCTTTCCTGAGGCCACCAGAGCGGGTCCCTGAGGTCCCCGTCGTAACTCGAGAAGACCTGCCGCAACTCGAGAAAATCCGGGAGGTTCTCCCCTCCAGGCGAGATGAGGCCCATTTCCGCTGAGGCGTCTCGAGGCTGATCACACCTCCCCTCTGGAACTTCGAAAGGGTCCTTCACACCCTTGGTGCAAATCAAGAAGTTCCCCGACATAGCCGTCTCCACTCGAGAGGAATCACGAGGGTCCCGCCCACATCCAGAGGAGCCCCGTTTCCGCCTCGTAGCTCGAGATGAGGGATCCTTTCCCTGCTTCATCGGGAAATTGTTCCCGGCGTTCCCGTCGCATCTCAAGAGGAGGCCCTCTCAACAGGAACGGCGAGAGGAACTCCAGGGTCGTGCCACCATTCCAAGAGTCCCCCAGATATCTCAGTCCATTCCAGAGGAACCTCTTTTCCCTTCACCGGCTCGTCTTTCACGCCGAGGATCGACTCACACCAAGGTGGCACGTGGCACAGCCCTGTGGGAAAGCCTCGTGGGAGAGCCTCGAGGGACAGCCTCGAGGGAAAGCCACAGATCCCTTGATCCACGTGACAGGAAGCGTGACACTACTGCTGCAGCTCGGGAGGAAAGCGCACGTTCATGCCCCCACTCGAGACGTGGCCTGACTCCCCTGGGGAGACTCAGAAGCACCCCAAGATCCATGGCAACACTGGAGAGGAATCCTCAGGTTCCGGCCCCGACTCCACACAAGGACTGAGGCCCCGGCATGGACGGGAGAGGAATCCCGAGAGGTCCACAAGAAACTCGCATGGGGACTGGCCTTTCCTGAGGCCACAAGAGCGGGTCACTGAGGTCCCCGTCGTAACTCGAGAAGACCTGCCGCAACTCGAGAAAATCCAGGAGGTTCTCCCCTCCAGGCCAGATGAGGCCTATTTCCGCTGAGGCGTCTCCAGGCTGATCACACCTCACCTGTGGAACTTCGAAAGGGTCCTTCACACCCTTGGTGCAAATCAAGAAGTTCCCCGACATACCCGTCTCCACTCAAGAGGAATCACGAGGGTCCCGCCCACATCCAGAGGAGCCCCGTTTCCGCCTCGTAGCTCGAGATGAGGGATCCTTTCCCTGCTTCGTCGGGAAAGAGTTCCCGGCGTTCCCGTCGCATCTCAAGAGGAGGCCCTCTCTACAGGAACGGCGAGAGGAACTCCAGGGTCGTGCCACCATTCCAAGAGTCCCCCAGATGTCTCAGTCCATTCCAGAGGAACCTCTTTTCCCTTCACCGGCTCGTCTTTCACTCCGAGGATCGACTCACACCAAGGTGGCACGTGGCACAGCCCTGTGGGAAAGCCTCGTGGGAAAGCCTCGAGGGACAGCCTCGAGGGAAAGCCACAGATCCCTTGATCCACGTGACAGGAAGCGTGACACTACTGCTGCAGCTCGGGAGGAAAGCGCATGTGCATGGCCCCACTCGAGACGAGGCCTGACTCCCCTGGGGAGACTCAGAAGCACCCCAAGATCCATGGCAACACTGGAGAGGAATCCTCAGGTTCCGGCCCCGACTCCACACAAGGACTGAGGCCCCGGCATGGACGGGAGAGGAATCCCGAGAGGTCCCCTAGCAACTCGCATGGGGACTGGCCTTTCCTGAGGCCACAAGAGCGGGTCCCTGAGGTCCCCGTCGTAACTCGAGAAGACCTGCCGCAACTCGAGAAAATCCAGGAGGTTCTCCCCTCCAGGCGAGATGAGGCCCATTTCCGCTGAGGCGTCTCGAGGCTGATCACACCTCAACTCTGGAACTTCGAAAGGGTCCTTCACACCCTTGGTGCAAATCAAGAAGTTCCCCGACGTAGCTGTCTCCACTCGAGAGGAATCACGTGGGTGCCGCCCACATCCAGAGGAGCCCCGTTTCCGCCTCGCAGCTCGAGATGAGGGATCCTTTCCCTGCTTCGTCGGGAAAGAGTTCCCGGCGTTCCCGTCGCATCTCAAGAGGAGGCCCTCTCAACAGAAACGGCGAGAGGAACTCTAGGGTCGTGCCACCATTCCAAGAGTCCCCCAGATGTCTCAGTCCATTCCAGAGGAACCTCTTTTCCCTTCACCGGCTCGACTTTCACGCCGAGGATCGACTCACACCAAGGTGGCACGTGGCACAGCCCTGTGGGAAAGCCTCGAGGGACAGCCTCGAGGGAAAGCCACAGATCCCTTGATCCACGTGACAGGAAGCGTGACACTACTGCTGCAGCTCGGGAGGAAAGCGCACGTGCATGCCCCCACTCGAGACGAGGCCTGACTCCCCTGGGGAGACTCAGAAGCACCCGAAGATCCATGGCAACACTGGAGAGGAATCCTGAGGTTCCGGCCCCGACTCCACACAAGGACTGAGGCCCCGGCATGGACGGGAGAGGAATCCCGAGAGGTCCCCTAGCAACTCGCATGGGGACTGGCCTTTCCTGAGGCCACCAGAGCGGGTCCCTGAGGTCCCCGTCGTAACTCGAGAAGACCTGCCGCAACTCGAGAAAATCCAGGAGGTTCTCCCCTCCAGGCGAGATGAGGCCCATTTCCGCTGAGGCGTCTCCAGGCTGATCACACCTCACCTCTGGAACTTCGAAAGGGTCCTTCACACCCTTGGTGCAAATCAAGAAGTTCCCCGACGTAGCTGTCTCCACTCGAGAGGAATAACGTGGGTGCCGCCCACATCCAGAGGAGCCCCGTTTCCTCCTCGTAGCTCGAGATGAGGGATCCTTTCCCTGCTTCGTCAGGAAAGAGTTCCCGGCGTTCCCGTCGCATCTCAAGAGGAGGCCCTCTCAACAGGAACGGCGAGAGGAACTCCAGGGTCGTGCCACCATTCCAAGAGTCCCCCAGATGTCTCAGTCCATTCCAGAGGAACCTCTTTTCCCTTCTCGGGCTCGTCTTTCACGCCGAGGATCGACTCACACCAAGGTGGCACGTGGCACAGCCCTGTGGGAAAGCCTCGTGGGAAAGCCTCGAGGGACAGCCTCGAGGGAAAGCCACAGATCCCTTGATCCACGTGACAGGAAGCGTGACACTACTGCTGCAGCTCGGGAGGAAAGCGCACGTGCATGCCCCCACTCGAGACGAGGCCTGACTCCCCTGGGGAGACTCAGAAGCACCCCAAGATCCATGGCAACACTGGAGAGGAATCCTCAGGTTCCGGCCCCGACTCCACACAAGGACTGAGGCCCCGGCATGGACGGGAGAGGAATCCCGAGAGGTCCCCTAGCAACTCGCATGGGGACTGGCCTTTCCTGAGGCCACCAGAGCAGGTCCCTGAGGTCCCCGTCGTAACTCGAGAAGACCTGCCGCAACTGGAGAAAATCCAGGAGGTTCTCCCCTCCAGGCGAGATGAGGCCCATTTCCGCTGAGGCGTCTCGAGGCTGATCACACCTCACCTCTGGAACTTCGAAAGGGTCCTTCACACCCTTGGTGCAAATCAAGAAGTTCCCCGACATACCGGTCTCCACTCGAGAGGAATCACTAGGGTCCCGCCCACATCCAGAGGAGCCCCGTTTCCGCCTCGTAGCTCGAGATGAGGGATCCTTTCACTGCTTCGTCGGGAAAGAGTTCCCGGCGTTCCCGCCGCATTTCAAGAGGAGGCCCTCTCAACAGGAACGGCGAGAGGAACTCCAGGGTCGTGCCACCATTCCAAGAGTCCCCCAGATGTCTCAGTCCATTCCAGAGGAACCTCTTTTCCCTTCACCGGCTCGTCTTTCACGCCGAGGATCGACTCACACCAAGGTGGCACGAGGCACAGCCCTGTGGGAAAGCCTTGTGGGAAAGCCTCGAGGGACAGCCTCGAGGGAAAGTCACAGATCCCTTGATCCACGTGACAGGAAGCGTGACACTACTGCTGCAGCTCGGGAGGAAAGCGCACGTGCATGCCCCCACTCGAGACGAGGCCTGACTCCCCTGGGGAGACTCAGAAGCACCCCAAGATCCATGGCAACACTGGAGAGGAATCCTCAGGTTCCGGCCCCGACTCCACACAAGGACTGAGGCCCCGGCATGGACGGGAGAGGAATCCCGAGAGGTCCCCCAGCAACTCGCATGGGGACTGGCCTTTCTGAGGCCACCAGAGCGGGTCCCTGAGGTCCCCGGTCGTAACTCGAGAAGACCTGCCGCAACTCGAGAAAATCCGGGAGGTTCTCCCCTCCAGGCGAGATGAGGCCCATTTCGCTGAGCGTCTCGAGCTGATCACACCTCACCTCTGGAACTTCGAAAGGGTCCTTCACACCCTTGTGCAAATCAAGAAGTTCCCCGACCTAGCCATCTCCACTCGAGAGGAATCACGAGGGTCCCACCCACATCCAGAGGAGCCCCGTTTCCGCCTCGTAGCTCGAGATGAGGGATCCTTTCCCTGCTTCGTCGGGAAAGAGTCCCGGCGTTCCCGCCGCATCTCAAGAGGAGGCCCTCTCAACAGGAACGGCGAGAGGAACTCCAGGGTCGTGCCACCATTCCAAGAGTCCCCCAGATGTCTCAGTCCATTCCAGAGGAACCTCTTTTCCCTTCACCGGCTCGTCTTTCACACCGAGGATCGACTCACACCAAGGTGGCACGTGGCACAGCCCTGTGGGCAAGCCTCGTGGGAGAGCCTCGAGGGACAGCCTCGAGGGAAAGCCACAGATCCCTTGATCCACGTGACAGGAAGTGTGACACTACTGCTGCAGCTCGGGAGGAAAGCGCACGTGCATGCCCCCACTCGAGACGAGGCCTGACTCCCCTGGGGAGACTCAGAAGCACCCCAAGATCCATGGCAACACTGGAGAGGAATCCTGAGGTTCCGGCCCCGACTCCACACAAGGACTGAGGCCCCGGCATGGACGGGAGAGGAATCCCGAGAGGTCCCCTAGCAACTCGCATGGGGACTGGCCTTTCCTGAGGCAACCAGAGCGGGTCCCTGAGGTCCCCGTCGTAACTCGAGAAGACCTGCCGCAACTCGAGAAAATCCGGGAGGTTCTCCCCTCCAGGCGAGATGAGGCCCATTTCCGCTGAGGCGTCTCGAGGCTGATCACACCTCACCTCTGGAACTTCGAAAGGGTCCTTCACACCCTTGGTGCAAATCAAGAAGTTCCCCGACATAGCCGTCTCCACTCGAGAGGAATCACGAGGGTCCCGCCCACATCCAGAGGAGCCCCGTTTCCGCCTCGTAGCTCGAGATGAGGGATCCTTTCCCTGCTTCGTCGGGAAATTGTTCCCGGCGTTCCCGTCGCATCTCAAGAGGAGGCCCTCTCAACAGGAACGGCGAGAGGAACTCCAGGGTCGTGCCACCATTCCAAGAGTCCCCCAGATATCTCAGTCCATTCCAGAGGAACCTCTTTTCCCTTCACGGGCTCGTCTTTCACGCCGAGGATCGACTCACACCAAGGTGGCATGTGGCACAGCCCTGTGGGAAAGCCTCGTGGGAAAGCCTCGAGGGACAGCCTCGAGGGAAAGCCACAGATCCTTGATCCACGTGACAGGAAGCGTGACACTACTGCTGCAGCTCGGGAGGAAAGCGCACGTGCATGGCCCAACTCGAGACGAGGCCTGACTCCCCTGGGGAGACTCAGAAGCACCCCAAGATCCATGGCAACACTGGAGAGGAATCCTCAGGTTCCGGCCCCGACTCCACACAAGGACTGAGGCCCCGCCATGGACGGGAGAGGAATCCCGAGAGGTCCCCTAGCAACTCGCATGGGGACTGGCCTTTCCTGAGGCCACAAGAGCGGGTCCCTGAGGTCCCCGTCGTAACTCGAGAAGACCTGCCGCAACTCGAGAAAATCCAGGAGGTTCTCCCCTCCAGGCGAGATGAGGCCCATTTCCGCTGAGGCGTCTCGAGGCTGATCACACCTCCCCTCTGGAACTTCGAAAGGGTCCTTCACACCCTTGGTGCAAATCAAGAAGTTCCCCGACGTAGCTGTCTCCACTCGAGAGGAATCACGTAGGTGCCGCCCACATCCAGAGGAGCCCCGTTTCCGCCTCGCAGCTCGAGATGAGGGATCCTTTCCCTGCTTCGTCGGGAAAGAGTTCCCGGCGTTCCCGTCGCATCTCAAGAGGAGGCCCTCTCAACAGGAACGGCGCGAGGAACTCTAGGGTCGTGCCACCATTCCAAGAGTCCCCAGATGTCTCAGTCCATTCCAGAGGAACCTCTTTTCCCTTCACCGGCTCGTCTTTCACGCCGAGGATCGACTCACACCAAGGTGGCACGTGGCACAGCCCTGTGGGAAAGCCTCGAGGGACAGCCTCGAGGGAAAGGCACAGATCCCTTGATCCACGTGACAGGAAGCGTGACACTACTGCTGCAGCTCGGGAGGAAAGCGCACGTGCATGCCCCCACTCGAGACGAGGCCTGACTCCCCTGGGGAGACTCAGAAGCACCCGAAGATCCATGGCAACACTGGAGAGGAATCCTGAGGTTCCGGCCCCGACTCCACACAAGGACTGAGGCCCCGGCATGGACGGGAGAGGAATCCCGAGAGGTCCCCTAGCAACTCGCATGGGGACTGGCCTTTCCTGAGGCAACCAGAGCGGGTCCCTGAGGTCCCCGTCGTAACTCGAGAAGACCTGCCGCAACTCGAGAAAATCCGGGAGGTTCTCCCCTCCAGGCGAGATGAGGCCCATTTCCGCTGAGGCGTCTCGAGGCTGATCACACCTCACCTCTGGAACTTCGAAAGGGTCCTTCACACCCTTGGTGCAAATCAAGAAGTTCCCCGACCTAGCCGTCTCCACTCGAGAGGAATCACGAGGGTCCCGCCCACATCCAGAGGAGCCCCGTTTCCGCCTCGTAGCTCGAGATGAGGGATCCTTTCCCTGCTTCGTCGGGAAATTGTTCCCGGCGTTCCCGTCGCATCTCAAGAGGAGGCCCTCTCAACAGGAACGGCGAGAGGAACTCCAGGGTCGTGCCACCATTCCAAGAGTCCCCCAGATATCTCAGTCCATTCCAGAGGAACCTCTTTTCCCTTCGCGGGCTCGTCTTTCACGCCGAGGATCGACTCACACCAAGGTGGCATGTGGCACAGCCCTGTGGGAAAGCCTCGTGGGAAAGCCTCGAGGGACAGCCTCGAGGGAAAGACACAGATCCCTTGATCCACGTGACAGGAAGCGTGACACTACTGCTGCAGCTCGGGAGGAAAGCGCACGTGCATGGCCCAACTCGAGACGAGGCCTGACTCCCCTGGGGAGACTCAGAAGCACCCCAAGATCCATGGCAACACTGGAGAGGAATCCTCAGGTTCCGGCCCCGACTCCACACAAGGACTGAGGCCCCGCCATGGACGGGAGAGGAATCCCGAGAGGTCCCCTAGCAACTCGCATGGGGACTGGCCTTTCCTGAGGCCACAAGAGCGGGTCCCTGAGGTCCCCGTCGTAACTCGAGAAGACCTGCCGCAACTCGAGAAAATCCAGGAGGTTCTCCCCTCCAGGCGAGATGAGGCCCATTTCCGCTGAGGCGTCTCGAGGCTGATCACACCTCCCCTCTGGAACTTCGAAAGGGTCCTTCACACCCTTGGTGCAAATCAAGAAGTTCCCCGACGTAGCTGTCTCCACTCGAGAGGAATCACGTGGGTGCCGCCCACATCCAGAGGAGCCCCGTTTCCGCCTCGCAGCTCGAGATGAGGGATCCTTTCCCTGCTTCGTCGGGAAAGAGTTCCCGGCGTTCCCGTCGCATCTCAAGAGGAGGCCCTCTCAACAGGAACGGCGAGAGGAACTCTAGGGTCGTGCCACCATTCCAAGAGTTCCCCAGATGTCTCAGTCCATTCCAGAGGAACCTCTTTTCCCTTCACCGGCTCGTCTTTCACGCCGAGGATCGACTCACACCAAGGTGGCACGTGGCACAGCCCTGTGGGAAAGCCTCGAGGGACAGCCTCGAGGGAAAGGCACAGATCCCTTGATCCACGTGACAGGAAGCGTGACACTACTGCTGCAGCTCGGGAGGAAAGCGCACGTGCATGCCCCCACTCGAGACGAGGCCTGACTCCCCTGGGGAGACTCAGAAGCACCCGAAGATCCATGGCAACACTGGAGAGGAATCCTGAGGTTCCGGCCCCGACTCCACACAAGGACTGAGGCCCCGGCATGGACGGGAGAGGAATCCCGAGAGGTCCCCTAGCAACTCGCATGGGGACTGGCCTTTCCTGAGGCCACCAGTGCGGGTCCCTGTGGTCCCCGTCGTAACTCGAGAAGACCTGCCGCAACTCGAGAAAATCCAGGAGGTTCTCCCCTCCAGGCGAGATGAGGCCCATTTCCGCTGAGGCGTCTCGAGGCTGATCACACCTCACCTCTGGAACTTCGAAAGGGTCCTTCACACCCTTGGTGCAAATCAAGAAGTTCCCCGACGTAGCTGTCTCCACTCGAGAGGAATAATGTGGGTGCCGCCCACATCCAGAGGAGCCCCGTTTCCTCCTCGTAGCTCGAGATGAGGGATCCTTTCCCTGCTTCGTCGGGAAAGAGTTCCCGGCGTTCCCGTCGCATCTCAAGAGGAGGCCCTCTCAACAGGAACGGCGAGAGGAACTCTAGGGTCGTGCCACCATTCCAAGAGTCCCGCAGATGTCTCAGTCCATTCCAGAGGAACCTCTTTTCCCTTCACGGGCTCGTCTTTCACGCCGAGCATCGACTCACACCAAGGTGGCACGTGGCACAGCCCTGTGGGAAAGCCTCGTGGGAAAGCCTCGAGGGACAGCCTCGAGGGAAAGCCACAGATCCCTTGATCCACGTGACAGGAAGCGTGACACTACTGCTGCAGCTCGGGAGGAAAGCGCACGTGCATGCCCCCACTCGAGACGAGGCCTGACTCCCCTGGGGAGACTCAGAAGCACCCCAAGATCCATGGCAACACTGGAGAGGAATCCTCAGGTTCCGGCCCCGACTCCACACAAGGACTGAGGCCCCGGCATGGACGGGAGAGGAATCCCGAGAGGTCCCCTAGCAACTCGCATGGGGACTGGCCTTTCCTGAGGCCACCAGAGCGGGTCCCTGAGGTCCCCGTCGTAACTCGAGAAGACCTGCCGCAACTCGAGAAAATCCAGGAGGTTCTCCCCTCCAGGCGAGATGAGGCCCATTTCCGCTTAGGCGTCTCGAGGCTGATCACACCTCACCTCTGGAACTTCGAAAGGGTCCTTCACACCCTTGGTGCAAATCAAGAAGTTCCCCGACCTAGCCGTCTCCACTCGAGAGGAATCACGAGGGTCCCGCCCACATCCAGAGGAGCCCCGTTTCCTCCTCGTAGCTCGAGATGAGGGATCCTTTCCCTGCTTCGTCGGGAATGATTTCCCGGCGTTCCCGTCGCATCTCAAGAGGAGGCCCTCTCAACAGGAACGGCGAGAGGAACTCCAGGGTCGTGCCACCATTCCAAGAGTCCCCCTGATGTCTCAGTCCATTCCATAGGAACCTCTTTTCCCTTCACCGGCTCGTCTTTCAGGCCGAGGATCGACTCCCACCAAGGTGGCACGTGGCACAGCCCTGTGGGAAAGCCTCGTGGGAAAGCCTCGAGGGACAGCCTCGAGGGAAAGCCACAGATCCCTTGATCCACGTGACAGGAAGCGTGACACTACTGCTGCAGCTCGGGAGGAAAGCGCACGTGCATGCCCCCACTCGAGACGAGGCCTGACTCCCCTGGGGAGACTCAGAAGCACCCCAAGATCCATGGCAACACTGGAGAGGAATCCTCAGGTTCTGGCCCCGACTCCACACAAGGACTGAGGCCTAGGCATGGACGGGAGAGGAATCCCGAGAGGTCCCCTAGCAACTCGCATGGGGACTGGCCTTTCCTGAGGCCACCAGAGCGGGTCCCTGTGGTCCCCGTCGTAACTCGAGAAGACCTGCCGCAACTCGAGAAAATCCAGGAGGTTCTCCCCTCCAGGCGAGATGAGGCCCATTTCCGCTGAGGCGTCTCGAGGCTGATCACACCTCACCTCTGGAACTTCGAAAGGGTCCTTCACACCATTTGTGCAAATCAAGAAGTTCCCCGACATACCCGTGTCCACTCGAGAGGAATCACGAGGGTCCCGCCCACGTCCAGAGGAGCCCCGTTTCCGCCTCGTAGCTCGAGATGAGGGATCCTTTCCCTGCTTCGTCGGGAAAGAGTTCCCGGCCTTCCCGTCGCATCTCAAGAGGAGGCCCTCTCAACAGGAACGGCGAGAGGAACTCCAGGGTCGTGCCACCATTCCAAGAGTCCCCCAGATGTCTCAGTCCATTCCAGAGGAACCTCTTTTCCCTTCACCGGCTCGTCTTTCACGCCGAGGATCGAGTCACACCAAGGTGGCACGTGGCACAGCCCTGTGGGAAAGCCTCGTGGGAAAGCCTCGAGGGACAGCCTCGAGGGAAAGCCACAGATCCCTTCATCCTCGTGACAGGAAGCGTGACACTACTGCTGCAGCTCGGGAGGAAAGCGCACGTGCATGCCCCCACTCGAGACGAGGCCTGACTCCCCTGGGGAGACTCAGAAGCACCCCAAGATCCATGGCAACACTGGAGAGGAATCCTCAGGTTCCGGCCCCGACTCCACACAAGGACTGAGGCCCCGGCATGGACGGGAGAGGAATCCCGAGAGGTCCCCTAGCAACTCGCATGGGGACTGGCCTTTCCTGAGGCCACCAGAGCGGGTCCCTGAGGTCCCCGTGGTAACTCGAGAAGACCTGCCGCAACTGGAGAAAATCCAGGAGGTTCTCCCCTCCAGGCGAGATGAGGCCCATTTCCGCTGAGGCGTCTCGAGGCTGATCACACCTCACCTCTGGAACTTCGAAAGGGTCCTTCACACCCTTGGTTCAAATCAAGAAGTTCCCCGACATACCCGTCTCCACTCGAGAGGAATCACGAGGGTCCCGCCCACATCCAGAGGAGCCCCGTTTCCGCCTCGTAGCTCGAGATGAGGGATCCTTTCCCTGCTTCGTCGGGAAAGAGTTTCCGGCGTTCCCGTCGCATGTCAAGAGGAGGCCCTCTCCACAGGAACGGCGAGAGGAACTCCAGGGTCGTGCCACCATTCCAAGAGTCCCCCAGATGTCTCAGTCCATTCCAGAGGAACCTCTTTTCCCTTCACCGGCTCGTCTTTCACGCCGAGGATCGACTCACACCAAGGTGGCACGTGGCACAGCCCTGTGGGAAAGCCTCGTGGGAAAGCCTCGAGGGACAGCCTCGAGGGAAAGCCACAGATCCCTTGATCCACGTGACAGGAAGCGTGACACTACTGCTGCAGCTCGGGAGGAAAGTGCACGTGAATGCCCCCACTCGAGACGAGGCCTGACTCCCCTGGGGAGACTCACAAGCAACCCAAGATCCATGGCAACACTGGAGAGGAATCCTCAGGATCCGGCCCGGACTCCAAACAAGGACTGAGGCCCCGGCATGGACGGGAGAGGAATCCCGAGAGGTCACCTTGCAACTCGCATGGGGACTGGCCTTTCCTGAGGCCAGCAGAGCGGGTCCCTGTGGTCCCCGTCGTAACTCGAGAAGACCTGCCGCAACTCGAGAAAATCCAGGAGGTTCTCCCCTCCAGGCGAGATGAGGCCCATTTCCGCTGAGGCGTCTCGAGGCTGATCACACCTCACCTCTGGAACTTCGAAAGGGTCCTTCACACCCTTGGTGCAAATCAAGAAGTTCCCCGACGTAGCTGTCTCCACTCGAGAGGAATCACGTGGGTGCCGCCCACATCCAGAGGATCCCCGTTTCCGCCTCGTAGCTCGAGATGAGGGATCCTTTCCCTGCTTCGTCAGGAAAGAGTTCCCGGCGTTCCCGTCGCATCTCAAGAGGAGGCCCTCTCAACAGGAACGGCGAGAGGAACTCCAGGGTCGTGCCACCATTCCAAGAGTCCCCCAGATGTCTCAGTCCATTCCAGAAGAACCTCTTTTCCCTTCACCGGCTTGTCTTTCAGGCCGAGGATCGACTCACACCAAGGTGGCACGTGGCAGAGCCCTGTGGGAAAGCCTCGTGGGAAAGCCTCGAGGGACAGCCTCGAGGGAAAGCCACAGATCCCTTGATCCACGTGACAGGAAGCGTGACACTACTGCTGCAGCTCGGGAGGAAAGCGCACGTGCATGCCCCCACTCGAGACGAGGCCTGACTCCCCTGGGGAGACTCAGAAGCACCCCAAGATCCATGGCAACACTGGAGAGGAATCCTCAGGTTCCGGCCCCGACTCCACACAAGGACTGAGGCCCCGGCATGGATGGGAGAGGAATCCCGAGAGGTCCTCTAGCAACTCGCATGGGGACTGGCCTTTCCTGAGGCCACAATAGCGGGTCCCTGAGGTCCCCGTCGTAACTCGAGAAGACCTGCCGCAACTCGAGAAAATCCAGGAGGTTCTCCCCTCCAGGCGAGATGAGGCCCATTTCCGCTGAGGCGTCTAGAGGCTGATCACACCTCCCCTCTGGAACTTCGTAAGGGTCCTTCACACCCTTGCTGCAAATCAAGAAGTTCCCCGACCTAGCCGTCTCCACTCGAGAGGAATCACGAGGGTCCCGCCCACATCCAGAGGAGCCCCGTTTCCGCCTCGTAGCTCGAGATGAGGGATCCTTTCCCTGCTTCGTCGGGAAAGAGTTCCCGGCGTTCCCGTCGCATCTCAAGAGGAGGCCCTCTCAACAGGAACGGCGAGAGGAACCCCAGGGTCGTGCCACCATTCCAAGAGTCCCCCAGATGTCTCAGTCCATTCCAGAGGAACCTCTTTTCCCTTCACCGGCTCGTCTTTCACGCCGAGGATCGACTCACACCAAGGTGGCACGTGGCACAGCCATGTGGGAAAGCCTCGTGGGAAAGCCTCGAGGGACAGCCTCGAGGGAAAGCCACAGATCCCTTGATCCACGTGACAGGAAGCGTGACACTACTGCTGCAGCTCGGGAGGAAAGCGCACGTGCATGCCCCCACTCGAGACGAGGCCTGACTCCCCTGGGGAGACTCAGAAGCACCCCAAGATCCATGGCAACACTGAAGAGGAATCCTCAGGTTCCGGCCCCGACTCCACACAAGGACTGAGGCCCCGGCATGGACGGGAGAGGAATCCCGAGAGGTCCCCTAGCAACTCGCATGGGGACTGGCCTTTCCTGAGGCCAACAGAGCGGGTCCCTGAGGTCCCCGTCGTAACTCGAGAAGACCTGCCGCAACTCGAGAAAATCCAGGACGTTCTCCCCTCCAGGCGAGATGAGGCCCATTTCCGCTGAGGCGTCTCGAGGCTGATCACACCTCACCTCTGGAACTTCGAAAGGGTCCTTCACACCCTTGGTGCAAATCAAGAAGTTCCCCGACCTAGCCGTCTCCACTCGAGAGGAATCACGAGGGTCCCGCCCACATCCAGAGGAGCCCCGTTTCCGCCTCGTAGCTCGAGATGTGGGATCCTTACCCTGCTTCGTCGGGAAAGAGTTCCCGGCGTTCCCGTCGCATCTCAAGAGGAGGCCCTCTCAACAGGAACGGCGAGAGGAACTCCAGGGTCGTGCCACCATTCCAAGAGTCCCCCAGATGTCTCAGTCCATTCCAGAGGAACCTCTTTTCCCTTCACCGGCTCGTCTTTCACGCCGAGGATCGACTCACACCAAGGTGGCAAGTGGCACAGCCCTGTGGGAAAGCCTCGTGGGAAAGCCTCGAGGGACAGCCTCGAGGGAAAGCCACAGATCCCTTGATCCACGTGACAGGAAGCGTGACACTACTGCTGCAGCTCGGGAGGAAAGCGCACGTGCATGCCCCCACTCGAGACGAGGCCTGACTCCCCTGGGGAGACTCAGAAGCACCCCAAGATCCATGGCAACACTGGAGAGGAATCCTCAGGTTCCGGCCCCGACTCCACACAAGGACTGAGGCCCCGGCATGGACGGGAGAGGAATCCTGAGAGGTCCTCTAGCAACTCGCATGGGGACTGGCCTTTCCTGAGGCCACAAGAGCGGGTCCCTGAGGTCCCCGTCGTAACACGAGAAGACCTGCCACAACTCGAGAAAATCCAGGAGGTTCTCCCCTCCAGGCGAGATGAGGCCCATTTCCGCTGAGGCGTCTCGAGGCTGATCACACCTCCCCTCTGGAACTTCGTAAGGGTCCTTCACACCCTTGCTGCAAATCAAGAAGTTCCCCGACATACCCGTCTCCACTCGAGAGGAATCACGAGGGTCCCGCCCACATCCAGAGGAGCCCCGTTTCCGCCTCGTAGCTCGAGATGAGGGATCCTTTCCCTGCTTCGTCGGGAAAGAGTTCCCGGCGTTCCCGTCGCATCTCAAGAGGAGGCCCTCTCAACAGGAACGGCGAGAGGAACTCCAGGGTCGTGCCACCATTCCAAGAGTCCCCCAGATGTCTCAGTCCATTCCATAGGAACCTCTTTTCCCTTCACCGGCTCGTCTTTCAGGCCGAGGATCGACTCCCACCAAGGTGGCACGTGGCACAGCCCTGTGGGAAAGCCTCGTGGGAAAGCCTCGAGGGACAGCCTCGAGGGAAAGCCACAGATCCCTTGATCCACGTGACAGGAAGCGTGACACTACTGCTGCAGCTCGGGAGGAAAGCGCACGTGCATGCCCCCACTCGAGACGAGGCCTGACTCCCCTGGGGAGACTCACAAGCAACCCAAGATCCATGGCAACACTGGAGAGGAATCCTCAGGATCCGGCCCGGACTCCAAACAAGGACTGAGGCCCCGGCATGGACGGGAGAGGAATCCCGAGAGGTCACCTTGCAACTCGCATGGGGACTGGCCTTTCCTGAGGCCAGCAGAGCGGGTCCCTGTGGTCCCCGTCGTAACTCGAGAAGACCTGCCGCAACTCGAGAAAATCCAGGAGGTTCTCCCCTCCAGGCGAGATGAGGCCCATTTCCGCTGAGGCGTCTCGAGGCTGATCACACCTCACCTCTGGAACTTCGAAAGGGTCCTTCACACCCTTGGTGCAAATCAAGAAGTTCCCCGACGTAGCTGTCTCCACTCGAGAGGAGTCACGTGGGTGCCGCCCACATCCAGAGGATCCCCGTTTCCGCCTCGTAGCTCGAGATGAGGGATCCTTTCCCTGCTTCGTCGGGAAAGAGTTCCCGGCGTTCCCGTCGCATCTCAAGAGGAGGCCCTCTCAACAGGAACGGCGAGAGGAACTCCAGGGTCGTGCCACCATTCCAAGAGTCCCCCAGATGTCTCAGTCCATTCCAGAAGAACCTCTTTTCCCTTCACCGGCTTGTCTTTCAGGCCGAGGATCGACTCACACCAAGGTGGCACGTGGCACAGCCCTGTGGGAAAGCCTCGTGGGAAAGCCTCGAGGGACAGCCTCGAGGGAAAGCCACAGATCCCTTGATCCACGTGACAGGAAGCGTGACACTACTGCTGCAGCTCGGGAGGAAAGCGCACGTGCATGCCCCCACTCGAGACGAGGCCTGACTCCCCTGGGGAGACTCAGAAGCACCCCAAGATCCATGGCAACACTGGAGAGGAATCCTCAGGTTCCGGCCCCGACTCCACACAAGGACTGAGGCCCCAGCATGGACGGGAGAGGAATCCCGAGAGGTCCTCTAGCAACTCGCATGGGGACTGGCCTTTCCTGAGGCCACAATAGCGGGTCCCTGAGGTCCCCGTCGTAACTCGAGAAGACCTGCCGCAACTCGAGAAAATCCAGGAGGTTCTCCCCTCCAGGCGAGATGAGGCCCATTTCCGCTGAGGCGTCTAGAGGCTGATCACACCTCCCCTCTGGAACTTCGTAAGGGTCCTTCACACCCTTGCTGCAAATCAAGAAGTTCCCCGACCTAGCCGTCTCCACTCGAGAGGAATCACGAGGGTCCCGCCCACATCCAGAGGAGCCCCGTTTCCGCCTCGTAGCTCGAGATGAGGGATCCTTTCCCTGCTTCGTCGGGGAAAGAGTTCCCGGCGTTCCCGTCGCATCTCAAGAGGAGGCCCTCTCAACAGGAACGGCGAGAGGAACTCCAGGGTCGTGCCACCATTCCAAGAGTCCCCCAGATGTCTCAGTCCATTCCAGAGGAACCTCTTTTCCCTTCACCGGCTCGTCTTTCACGCCGAGGATCGACTCACACCAAGGTGGCACGTGGCACAGCCATGTGGGAAAGCCTCGTGGGAAAGCCTCGAGGGACAGCCTCGAGGGAAAGCCACAGATCCCTTGATCCACGTGACAGGAAGCGTGACACTACTGCTGCAGCTCGGGAGGAAAGCGCACGTGCATGCCCCCAAAAGAGACGAGGCCTGACTCCCCTGGGGAGACTCAGAAGCACCCCAAGAACCATGGCAACACTGGAGAGGAATCCTCAGGTTCCGGCCCCGACTCCACACAAGGACTGAGGCCCCGGCATGGACGGGAGAGGAATCCCGAGAGGTCCCCTAGGAACTCGCATGGGGACTGGCCTTTCCTGAGGCCACCAGAGCGGGTCCCTGTGGTCCCCGTCGTAACTCGAGAAGACCTGCCGCAACTCGAGAAAATTCAGGAGGTTCTCCCCTCCAGGCGAGATGAGGCCCATTTCTGCTGAGGCGTCTCGAGGCTGATCACGCCTCACCTCTGGAACTTCGAAAGGGTCCTTCACACCCCTGGTGCAAATCAAGAAGTTCCGCGACCTAGCCGTCTCCACTCGAGAGGAATCACGTAGGTCCCGCCCACATCCAGAGGAGCCCCGTTTCCGCCTCGTAGCTCGAGATGAGGGATCCTTTCCCTGCTTCGTCGGGAAAGAGTTCCCGGCGTTCCCGTCGCATCTCAAGAGGAGGCCCTCTCAACAGGAACGGCGAGAGGAACTCCAGGGTCGTGCCACCATTCCAAGAGTCCCCCAGATGTCTCAGTCCATTCCAGAGGAACCTCTTTTCCCTTCACCGGCTCGTCTTTCACGCCGAGGATCGACTCACACCAAGGTGGCACGTGGCACAGCCCTGTGGGAAAGCCTCGTGGGAAAGCCTCGAGGGACAGCCTCGAGGGAAAGCCACAGATCCCTTGATCCACGTGACAGGAAGCGTGACACTACTGCTGCAGCTCGGGAGGAAAGCGCACGTGCATGCCCCCACTCGAGACGAGGCCTGACTCCCCTGGGGAGACTCAGAAGCACCCCAAGATCCATGGCAACACTGGAGAGGAATCCTCAGGTTCCGGCCCCGAATCCACACAAGGACTGAGGCCCCGGCATGGACGGGAGAGGAAACCCGAGAGGTCCCCTAGCCACTCGCATGGGGACTGGCCTTTCCTGAGGCCACCAGAGCGGGTCCCTGAGGTCCCCGTCGTAACTCGAGAAGACCTGCCGCAACTCGAGAAAACCCAGGAGGTTCTCCCCTCCAGGCGAGATGAGGCCCATTTCCGCTGAGGCGTCTCGAGGCTGATCACACCTCACCTCTGGACCTTCGAAAGGGTCCTTCACACCCTTGGTGCAAATCAAGAAGTTTCCCGACATACCCGTCTCCACTCGGGAGGAATCACGAGGGTCCCGCCCACATCCAGAGGAGCCCCGGGTCCGCCTCGTAGCTCGAGATGAGGGATCCTTTCCCTGCTTCGTCGGGAAAGAGTTCCCGGCGTTCCCGTCGCATCTCAAGAGGAGGCCCTCTCAACAGGAACGGCGAGAGGAACTCCAGGGTCGTGACACCATTCCAAGAGTCCCCCAGATGTCTCAGTCCATTCCAGAGGAAGCTCTTTTCCCTTCACCGGCTCGTCTTTCACGCCGAGGATCGACTCACACCAATGTGGCACGTGGCACAGCCCTGTGGGAAAGCCTCGTGGGAAAGCCTCGAGGGACAGCCTCGAGGGAAAGCCACAGATCCCTTGATCCACGTGACAGGAAGCGTGACACTACTGCTGCAGCTCTGGAGGAAAGCGCACGTGCATGCCCCCACTCGAGACGAGGCCTGACTCCCCTGGGGAGACTCAGAAGCACCCCAAGATCCATGGCAACACTGGAGAGGAATCCTCAGGTTCCGGCTCCGACTCCACACAAGGACTGAGGCCCCGGCATGGACGGAGAGGAATCCCGAGAGGTCCCCTAGCAACTCGCATGGGGACTGGCCCTTTCCTGAGGCCACCAGAGCGGGTCCCTGAGGTCCCCGTCGTAACTCGAGAAGACCTGCCGCAACTAGAGAAAATCCAGGAGGTTCTCCCCTCCAGGCGAGATGAGGCCCCATTTCCGCTGATGGCGTCTCGAGGCTGATCACACCTCACCTCTGGAACTTCGAAAGGGTCCTTCACACCCTTGGTGCAAATCAAGAAGTTCCCCGACATACCCGTCTCCACTCGAGAGGAATCACGAGGGTCCCGCCCACATGCAGAGGAGCCACATTTCCGCCTCGTAGCTCGAGATGAGGGATCCTTTCCCTGCTTCTTCGGGAAAGAGTTCCCGGCGTTCCCGTCGCATCTCAAGAGGAGGCCCTCTCAACAGGAACGGCGAGAGGAACTCCAGGGTCGTGCCACCATTCCAAGAGTCCCCCAAATGTCTCAGTCCATTCCAGAGGAACCTCTTTTCCCTTCACCGGCTCGTCTTTCACGCCGAGGATCGACTCACACCAAGGTGGCACGTGGCACAGCCCTGTGGGAAAGCCTCGTGGGAAAGCCTCGAGGGACAGCCTCGAGGGAAAGCCACAGATCCCTTGATCCACGTGACAGGAAGCGTGACACTACTGCTGCAGCTCGGGAGGAAAGCGCACGTGCATGCCCCCACTCGAGACGAGGCCTGACTCCCCTGGGGAGACTCAGAAGCACCCAAAGATCCATGGCAACACTGGAGAGGAATCCTCAGGTTCCGGCCCCCACTCCACACAAGGACTGAGGCCCCGGCATGGACGGGAGAGGAAACCCGAGAGGTCCTCTAGCCACTCGCATGGGGACTGGCCTTTCCTGAGGCCACCAGAGCGGGTCCCTGAGGTCCCCGTCGTAACTCGAGAAGACCTGCCGCAACTCGAGAAAATCCAGGAGGTTTTCCCCTCCAGGCGAGATGAGCCCCATTTCCGCTGAGGCGTCTCGAGGCTGATCACACCTCACCTCTGGAACTTCGAAAGGGTCCTTCACACCCTTGGTGCAAATCAAGAAGTTTCCCGACATACCCGTCTCCACTCGAGAGGAATCACGAGGGTCCCGCCCACATCCAGAGGAGCCCCGGGTCCGCCTGGTAGCTCGAGATGAGGGATCCTTTCCCTGCTTCGTCGGGAAAGAGTTCCCGGCGTTCCCGTCGCATCTCAAGAGGAGGCCCTCTCAACAGGAACGGCGAGAGGAACTCCAGGGTCGTGCCACCATTCCAATAGTCCCCCAGATGTCTCATTCCATTCCAGAGGAAGCTCTTTTCCCTTCACCGGCTCGTCTTTCACGCCGAGGATCGACTCACACCAATGTGGCACGTGGCACAGCCCTGTGGGAAAGCCTCGTGGGAAAGCCTCGAGGGACAGCCTCGAGGGAAAGCCACAGATCCCTTGATCCACGTGACAGGAAGCGTGACACTACTGCTGCAGCTCGGGAGGAAAGCGCACGTGCATGCCCCCACTCGAGACGAGGCCTGACTCCCCTGGGGAGACTCAGAAGCACCCCAAGATCCATGGCAACACTGGAGAGGAAGCCTCAGGTTCGGGCCCCGACTCCACACAAGGACTGAGGCCCCGGCATGGACGGGAGAGGAATCCCGAGAGGTCCCCTAGCAACTCGCATGGGGACTGGCCTTTCCTGAGGCCAGCAGAGCGGGTCCCTGAGGTCCCCGTCGTAACTCGAGAAGACCTGCCGAAACTCGAGAAAATCCAGGAGGTTCTCCCCTCCAGGCGAGATGAGGCCCATTTCCGCTGAGGCGTCTCGAGGCTGATCACACCTCCCCTCTGGAACTTCGAAAGGGTCCTTCACACCCTTGGTGCAAATCAAGAAGTTCCCCGACATACCCGTCTCCACTCGAGAGGAATCACGAGGGTCCCGCCCACATCCAGAGGAACCCCGTTTCCGCCTTGTAGCTCGAGATGAGGGATCCTTTCCCTGCTTCGTAGGGAAAGAGTTCCCGGCGTTCCCGTCGCATCTCAAGAGGAGGCCCTCTCAACAGGAACGGCGAGAGGAACTCCAGGGTCGTGCCACCATTCCAAGAGTCCCCCAGATGTCTCAGTCCATTCCAGAGGAACCTCTTTTCCCTTCACCGGCTCGTCTTTCACGCCGAGGATCGACTCACACCAAGGTGGCACGTGGCACAGCCCTGTGGGAAAGCCTCGTGGGAAAGCCTCGAGGGACAGCCTTGAGGGAAAGCCACTGACCCCTTGATCCACGTGACAGGAAGCGTGACACTACTGCTGCAGCTCGGGAGGAAAGCGCACGTGCATGCCCCCACTCGAGACGAGGCCTGACTCCCCTGGGGAGACTCAGAAGCACCCAAAGATCCATGGCAACACTGGAGAGGAATCCTCAGGTTCCGGCCCCCACTCCACACAAGGACTGAGGCCCCGGCATGGACGGGAGAGGAAACCCGAGGGGTCCCCTAGCCACTCGCATGGGGACTGGCCTTTCCTGAGGCCACCAGAGCGGGTCCCTGAGGTCCCCGTCGTAACTCGAGAAGACCTGCCGCAACTCGAGAAAATCCAGGAGGTTCTCCCCTCCAGGCGAGATGAGGCCCATTTCCGCTGAGGCGTCTCGAGGCTGATCACACCTCACCTCTGGAACTTCGAAAGGGTCCTTCACACCCTTGGTGCAAATCAAGAAGTTTCCCGACATACCCGTCTCCACTCGGGAGGAATCACAAGGGTCCCGCCCACATCCAGAGGAGCCCCGGGTCCGCCTCGTAGCTCGAGATGAGGGATCCTTTCCCTGCTTCGTCGGGAAAGAGTTCCCGGCGTTTCCGTCGCATCTCAAGAGGAGGCCCTCTCAACAGGAACGGCGAGAGGAACTCCAGGGTCGTGCCACCATTCCAAGAGTCCCCCAGATGTCTCAGTCCATTCCAGAGGAAGCTCTTTTCCCTTCACCGGCTCGTCTTTCACGACGAGGATCGACTCACACCAATGTGACACGTGGCACAGCCCTGTGGGAAAGCCTCGTGGGAAAGCCTCGAGGGACAGCCTCGAGGGAAAGCCACAGATCCCTTGATCCACGTGACAGGAAGCGTGACACTACTGCTGCAGCTCGGGAGGAAAGCGCACGTGCATGCCCCCACTCGAGACGAGGCCTGACTCCCCTGGGGAGACTCAGAAGCACCCCAAGATCCATGGCAACACTGGAGAGGAATCCTCAGGTTCCGGCCCCGAATCCACACAAGGACTGAGGCCCCGGCATGGACGGGAGAGGAAACCCGAGAGGTCCCCTAGCCACTCGCATGGGGACTGGCCTTTCCTGAGGCCACCAGAGCGGGTCCCTGAGGTCCCCGTCGTAACTCGAGAAGACCTGCCGCAACTCGAGAAAACCCAGGAGGTTCTCCCCTCCAGGCGAGATGAGGCCCATTTCCGCTGAGGCGTCTCGAGGCTGATCACACCTCACCTCTGGACCTTCGAAACGGTCCTTCACACCCTTGGTGCAAATCAAGAAGTTTCCCGACATACCCGTCTCCACTCGGGAGGAATCACGAGGGTCCCGCCCACATCCAGAGGAGCCCCGGGTCCGCCTCGTAGCTCGAGATGAGGGATCCTTTCCCTGCTTCGTCGGGAAAGAGTTCCCGGCGTTCCCGTCGCATCTCAAGAGGAGGCCCTCTCAACAGGAACGGCGAGAGGAACTCCAGGGTCGTGACACCATTCCAAGAGTCCCCCAGATGTCTCAGTCCATTCCAGAGGAACCTCTTTTCCCTTCACCGGCTCGTCTTTCACGCCGAGGATCGACTCACACCAATGTGGCACGTGGCACAGCCCTGTGGGAAAGCCTCGTGGGAAAGCCTCGAGGGACAGCCTCGAGGGAAAGCCACAGATCCCTTGATCCACGTGACAGGAAGCGTGACACTACTGCTGCAGCTCGGGAGGAAAGCGCACGTGCATGCCCCCACTCGAGACGAGGCCTGACTCCCCTGGGGAGACTCAGAAGCACCCCAAGATCCATGGCAACACTGGAGAGGAATCCTCAGGTTCCGGCTCCGACTCCACACAAGGACTGAGGCCCCGGCATGGACGGGAGAGGAATCCCGAGAGGTCCCCTAGCAACTCGCATGGGGACTGGCCTTTCTGAGACCACCAGAGCGGGTCCCTGAGGTCCCCGTCGTAACTCGAGAAGACCTGCCGCAACTCGAGAAAATCCAGGAGGTTCTCCCCTCCAGGCGAGATGAGGCCCATTTCCGCTGCGGCGTCTCGAGGCTGATCACACCTCACCTCTGGAACTTCGAAAGGGTCCTTCACACCCTTGGTGCAAATCAAGAAGTTCCCCGACATACCCGTCTCCACTCGAGAGGAATCACGAGGGTCCCGCCCACATGCAGAGGAGCCACATTTCCGCCTCGTAGCTCGAGATGAGGGATCCTTTCCCTGCTTCTTCGGGAAAGAGTTCCCGGCGTTCCCGTCGCATCTCAAGAGGAGGCCCTCTCAACAGGAACGGCGAGAGGAACTCCAGGGTCGTGCCACCATTCCAAGAGTCCCCCAAATGTCTCAGTCCATTCCAGAGGAACCTCTTTTCCCTTCACCGGCTCGTCTTTCACGCCGAGGATCGACTCACACCAAGGTGGCACGTGGCACAGCCCTGTGGGAAAGCCTCGTGGGAAAGCCTCGAGGGACAGCCTCGAGGGAAAGCCACAGATCCCTTGATCCACGTGACAGGAAGCGTGACACTACTGCTGCAGCTCGGGAGGAAAGCGCACGTGCATGCCCCCACTCGAGACGAGGCCTGACTCCCCTGGGGAGACTCAGAAGCACCCCAAGATCCATGGCAACACTGGAGAGGAATCCTCAGGTTCCGGCCCCGACTCCACACAAGGACTGAGGCCCCGGCATGGACGGGAGAGGAATCCCGAGAGGTCCTCTAGCAACTCGCATGGGGACTGGCCTTTCCTGAGGCCACAATAGCGGGTCCCTGAGGTCCCCGTCGTAACTCGAGAAGACCTGCCGCAACTCGAGAAAATCCAGGAGGTTCTCCCCTCCAGGCGAGATGAGGCCCATTTCCGCTGAGGCGTCTAGAGGCTGATCACACCTCCCCTCTGGAACTTCGTAAGGGTCCTTCACACCCTTGCTGCAAATCAAGAAGTTCCCCGACCTAGCCGTCTCCACTCGAGAGGAATCACGAGGGTCCCGCCCACATCCAGAGGAGCCCCGTTTCCGCCTCGTAGCTCGAGATGAGGGATCCTTTCCCTGCTTCGTCGGGAAAGAGTTCCCGGCGTTCCCGTCGCATCTCAAGAGGAGGCCCTCTCAACAGGAACGGCGAGAGGAACTCCAGGGTCGTGCCACCATTCCAAGAGTCCCCCAGATGTCTCAGTCCATTCCAGAGGAACCTCTTTTCCCTTCACCGGCTCGTCTTTCACGCCGAGGATCGACTCACACCAAGGTGGCACGTGGCACAGCCATGTGGGAAAGCCTCGTGGGAAAGCCTCGAGGGACAGCCTCGAGGGAAAGCCACAGATCCCTTGATCCACGTGACAGGAAGCGTGACACTACTGCTGCAGCTCGGGAGGAAAGCGCACGTGCATGCCCCCAAAAGAGACGAGGCCTGACTCCCCTGGGGAGACTCAGAAGCACCCCAAGATCCATGGCAACACTGGAGAGGAATCCTCAGGTTCCGGCCCCGACTCCACACAAGGACTGAGGCCCCGGCATGGACGGGAGAGGAATCCCGAGAGGTCCCCTAGCAACTCGCATGGGGACTGGCCTTTCCTGAGGCCAGCAGAGCGGGTCCCTGTGGTCCCCGTCGTAACTCGAGAAGACCTGCCGCAACTCGAGAAAATCCAGGAGGTTCTCCCCTCCAGGCGAGATGAGGCCCATTTCCGCTGAGGCGTCTCGAGGCTGATCACACCTCACCTCTGGAACTTCGAAAGGGTCCTTCACACCCTTGGTGCAAATCAAGAAGTTCCCCGACGTAGCTGTCTCCACTCGAGAGGAGTCACGTGGGTGCCGCCCACATCCAGAGGATCCCCGTTTCCGCCTCGTAGCTCGAGATGAGGGATCCTTTCCCTGCTTCGTCGGGAAAGAGTTCCCGGCGTTCCCGTCGCATCTCAAGAGGAGGCCCTCTCAACAGGAACGGCGAGAGGAACTCCAGGGTCGTGCCACCATTCCAAGAGTCCCCCAGATGTCTCAGTCCATTCCAGAAGAACCTCTTTTCCCTTCACCGGCTTGTCTTTCAGGCCGAGGATCGACTCACACCAAGGTGGCACGTGGCACAGCCCTGTGGGAAAGCCTCGTGGGAAAGCCTCGAGGGACAGCCTCGAGGGAAAGCCACAGATCCCTTGATCCACGTGACAGGAAGCGTGACACTACTGCTGCAGCTCGGGAGGAAAGCGCACGTGCATGCCCCCACTCGAGACGAGGCCTGACTCCCCTGGGGAGACTCAGAAGCACCCCAAGATCCATGGCAACACTGGAGAGGAATCCTCAGGTTCCGGCCCCGACTCCACACAAGGACTGAGGCCCCAGCATGGACGGGAGAGGAATCCCGAGAGGTCCTCTAGCAACTCGCATGGGGACTGGCCTTTCCTGAGGCCACAATAGCGGGTCCCTGAGGTCCCCGTCGTAACTCGAGAAGACCTGCCGCAACTCGAGAAAATCCAGGAGGTTCTCCCCTCCAGGCGAGATGAGGCCCATTTCCGCTGAGGCGTCTAGAGGCTGAACACACCTCCCCTCTGGAACTTCGTAAGGGTCCTTCACACCCTTGCTGCAAATCAAGAAGTTCCCCGACCTAGCCGTCTCCACTCGAGAGGAATCACGAGGGTCCCGCCCACATCCAGAGGAGCCCCGTTTCCGCCTCGTAGCTCGAGATGAGGGATCCTTTCCCTGCTTCGTCGGGAAAGAGTTCCCGGCGTTCCCGTCGCATCTCAAGAGGAGGCCCTCTCAACAGGAACGGCGAGAGGAACTCCAGGGTCGTGCCACCATTCCAAGAGTCCCCCAGATGTCTCAGTCCATTCCAGAGGAACCTCTTTTCCCTTCACCGGCTCGTCTTTCACGCCGAGGATCGACTCACACCAAGGTGGCACGTGGCACAGCCATGTGGGAAAGCCTCGTGGGAAAGCCTCGAGGGACAGCCTCGAGGGAAAGCCACAGATCCCTTGATCCACGTGACAGGAAGCGTGACACTACTGCTGCAGCTCGGGAGGAAAGCGCACGTGCATGCCCCCAAAAGAGACGAGGCCTGACTCCCCTGGGGAGACTCAGAAGCACCCCAAGATCCATGGCAACACTGGAGAGGAATCCTCAGGTTCCGGCCCCGACTCCACACAAGGACTGAGGCCCCGGCATGGACGGGAGAGGAATCCCGAGAGGTCCCCTAGCAACTCGCATGGGGACTGGCCTTTCCTGAGGCCAACAGAGCGGGTCCCTGAGGTCCCCGTCGTAACTCGAGAAGACCTGCCGCAACTCGAGAAAATCCAGGACGTTCTCCCCTCCAGGCGAGATGAGGCCCATTTCCGCTGAGGCGTCTCGAGGCTGATCACACCTCACCTCTGGAACTTCGAAAGGGTCCTTCACACCCTTGGTGCAAATCAAGAAGTTCCCCGACCTAGCCGTCTCCACTCGAGAGGAATCACGAGGGTCCCGCCCACATCCAGAGGAGCCCCGTTTCCGCCTCGTAGCTCGAGATGAGGGATCCTTACCCTGCTTCGTCGGGAAAGAGTTCCCGGCGTTCCCGTCGCATCTCAAGAGGAGGCCCTCTCAACAGGAACGGCGAGAGGAACTCCAGGGTCGTGCCACCATTCCAAGAGTCCCCCAGATGTCTCAGTCCATTCCAGAGGAACCTCTTTTCCCTTCACCGGCTCGTCTTTCACGCCGAGGATCGACTCACACCAAGGTGGCACGTGGCACAGCCCTGTGGGAAAGCCTCGTGGGAAAGCCTCGAGGGACAGCCTCGAGGGAAAGCCACAGATCCCTTGATCCACGTGACAGGAAGCGTGACACTACTGCTGCAGCTCGGGAGGAAAGCGCACGTGCATGCCCCCACTCGAGACGAGGCCTGACTCCCCTGGGGAGACTCAGAAGCACCCCAAGATCCATGGCAACACTGGAGAGGAATCCTCAGGTTCCGGCCCCAACTCCACACAAGGACTGAGGCCCCGGCATGGACGGGAGAGGAATCCTGAGAGGTCCTCTAGCAACTCGCATGGGGACTGGCCTTTCCTGAGGCCACAAGAGCGGGTCCCTGAGGTCCCCGTCGTAACACGAGAAGACCTGCCACAACTCGAGAAAATCCAGGAGGTTCTCCCCTCCAGGCGAGATGAGGCCCATTTCCGCTGAGGCGTCTCGAGGCTGATCACACCTCCCCTCTGGAACTTCGTAAGGGTCCTTCACACCCTTGCTGCAAATCAAGAAGTTCCCCGACATACCCGTCTCCACTCGAGAGGAATCACGAGGGTCCCGCCCACATCCAGAGGAGCCCCGTTTCCGCCTCGTAGCTCGAGATGAGGGATCCTTTCCCTGCTTCGTCGGGAAAGAGTTCCCGGCGTTCCCGTCGCATCTCAAGAGGAGGCCCTCTCAACAGGAACGGCGAGAGGAACTCCAGGGTCGTGCCACCATTCCAAGAGTCCCCCAGATGTCTCAGTCCATTCCATAGGAACCTCTTTTCCCTTCACCGGCTCGTCTTTCAGGCCGAGGATCGACTCCCACCAAGGTGGCACGTGGCACAGCCCTGTGGGAAAGCCTCGTGGGAAAGCCTCGAGGGACAGCCTCGAGGGAAAGCCACAGATCCCTTGATCCACGTGACAGGAAGCGTGACACTACTGCTGCAGCTCGGGAGGAAAGCGCACGTGCATGCCCCCACTCGAGACGAGGCCTGACTCCCCTGGGGAGACTCACAAGCAACCCAAGATCCATGGCAACACTGGAGAGGAATCCTCAGGATCCGGCCCGGACTCCAAACAAGGACTGAGGCCCCGGCATGGACGGGAGAGGAATCCCGAGAGGTCACCTTGCAACTCGCATGGGGACTGGCCTTTCCTGAGGCCAGCAGAGCGGGTCCCTGTGGTCCCCGTCGTAACTCGAGAAGACCTGCCGCAACTCGAGAAAATCCAGGAGGTTCTCCCCTCCAGGCGAGATGAGGCCCATTTCCGCTGAGGCGTCTCGAGGCTGATCACACCTCACCTCTGGAACTTCGAAAGGGTCCTTCACACCCTTGGTGCAAATCAAGAAGTTCCCCGACGTAGCTGTCTCCACTCGAGAGGAGTCACGTGGGTGCCGCCCACATCCAGAGGATCCCCGTTTCCGCCTCGTAGCTCGAGATGAGGGATCCTTTCCCTGCTTCGTCGGGAAAGAGTTCCCGGCGTTCCCGTCGCATCTCAAGAGGAGGCCCTCTCAACAGGAACGGCGAGAGGAACTCCAGGGTCGTGCCACCATTCCAAGAGTCCCCCAGATGTCTCAGTCCATTCCAGAAGAACCTCTTTTCCCTTCACCGGCTTGTCTTTCAGGCCGAGGATCGACTCACACCAAGGTGGCACGTGGCACAGCCCTGTGGGAAAGCCTCGTGGGAAAGCCTCGAGGGACAGCCTCGAGGGAAAGCCACAGATCCCTTGATCCACGTGACAGGAAGCGTGACACTACTGCTGCAGCTCGGGAGGAAAGCGCACGTGCATGCCCCCACTCGAGACGAGGCCTGACTCCCCTGGGGAGACTCAGAAGCACCCCAAGATCCATGGCAACACTGGAGAGGAATCCTCAGGTTCCGGCCCCGACTCCACACAAGGACTGAGGCCCCGGCATGGACGGGAGAGGAATCCCGCGAGGTCCTCTAGCAACTCGCATGGGGACTGGCCTTTCCTGAGGCCACAATAGCGGGTCCCTGAGGTCCCCGTCGTAACTCGAGAAGACCTGCCGCAACTCGAGAAAATCCAGGAGGTTCTCCCCTCCAGGCGAGATGAGGCCCATTTCCGCTGAGGCGTCTAGAGGCTGATCACACCTCCCCTCTGGAACTTCGTAAGGGTCCTTCACACCCTTGCTGCAAATCAAGAAGTTCCCCGACCTAGCCGTCTCCACTCGAGAGGAATCACGAGGGTCCCGCCCACATCCAGAGGAGCCCCGTTTCCGCCTAGTAGCTCGAGATGAGGGATCCTTTCCCTGCTTCGTCGGGAAAGAGTTCCCGGCGTTCCCGTCGCATCTCAAGAGGAGGCCCTCTCAACAGGAACGGCGAGAGGAACTCCAGGGTCGTGCCACCATTCCAAGAGTCCCCCAGATGTCTCAGTCCATTCCAGAGGAACCTCTTTTCCCTTCACCGGCTCGTCTTTCACGCCGAGGATCGACTCACACCAAGGTGGCACGTGGCACAGCCATGTGGGAAAGCCTCGTGGGAAAGCCTCGAGGGACAGCCTCGAGGGAAAGCCACAGATCCCTTGATCCACGTGACAGGAAGCGTGACACTACTGCTGCAGCTCGGGAGGAAAGCGCACGTGCATGCCCCCACTCGAGACGAGGCCTGACTCCCCTGGGGAGACTCAGAAGCACCCCAAGATCCATGGCAACACTGGAGAGGAATCCTCAGGTTCCGGCCCCGACTCCACACAAGGACTGAGGCCCCGGCATGGACGGGAGAGGAATCCCGAGAGGTCCCCTAGCAACTCGCATGGGGACTGGCCTTTCCTGAGGCCAACAGAGCGGGTCCCTGAGGTCCCCGTCGTAACTCGAGAAGACCTGCCGCAACTCGAGAAAATCCAGGACGTTCTCCCCTCCAGGCGAGATGAGGCCCATTTCCGCTGAGGCGTCTCGAGGCTGATCACACCTCACCTCTGGAACTTCGAAAGGGTCCTTCACACCCTTGGTGCAAATCAAGAAGTTCCCCGACCTAGCCGTCTCCACTCGAGAGGAATCACGAGGGTCCCGCCCACATCCAGAGGAGCCCCGTTTCCGCCTCGTAGCTCGAGATGAAGGATCCTTACCCTGCTTCGTCGGGAAAGAGTTCCCGGCGTTCCCGTCGCATCTCAAGAGGAGGCCCTCTCAACAGGAACGGCGAGAGGAACTCCAGGGTCGTGCCACCATTCCAAGAGTCCCCCAGATGTCTCAGTCCATTCCAGAGGAACCTCTTTTCCCTTCACCGGCTCGTCTTTCACGCCGAGGATCGACTCACACCAAGGTGGCAAGTGGCACAGCCCTGTGGGAAAGCCTCGTGGGAAAGCCTCGAGGGACAGCCTCGAGGGAAAGCCACAGATCCCTTGATCCACGTGACAGGAAGCGTGACACTACTGCTGCAGCTCGGGAGGAAAGCGCACGTGCATGCCCCCACTCGAGACGAGGCCTGACTCCCCTGGGGAGACTCAGAAGCACCCCAAGATCCATGGCAACACTGGAGAGGAATCCTCAGGTTCCGGCCCCGACTCCACACAAGGACTGAGGCCCCGGCATGGACGGGAGAGGAATCCTGAGAGGTCCTCTAGCAACTCGCATGGGGACTGGCCTTTCCTGAGGCCACAAGAGCGGGTCCCTGAGGTCCCCGTCGTAACACGAGAAGACCTGCCACAACTCGAGAAAATCCAGGAGGTTCTCCCCTCCAGGCGAGATGAGGCCCATTTCCGCTGAGGCGTCTCGAGGCTGATCACACCTCCCCTCTGGAACTTCGTAAGGGTCCTTCACACCCTTGCTGCAAATCAAGAAGTTCCCCGACATACCCGTCTCCACTCGAGAGGAATCACGAGGGTCCCGCCCACATCCAGAGGAGCCCCGTTTCCGCCTCGTAGCTCGAGATGAGGGATCCTTTCCCTGCTTCGTCGGGAAAGAGTTCCCGGCGTTCCCGTCGCATCTCAAGAGGAGGCCCTCTCAACAGGAACGGCGAGAGGAACTCCAGGGTCGTGCCACCATTCCAAGAGTCCCCCAGATGTCTCAGTCCATTCCATAGGAACCTCTTTTCCCTTCACCGGCTCGTCTTTCAGGCCGAGGATCGACTCCCACCAAGGTGGCACGTGGCACAGCCCTGTGGGAAAGCCTCGTGGGAAAGCCTCGAGGGACAGCCTCGAGGGAAAGCCACAGATCCCTTGATCCACGTGACAGGAAGCGTGACACTACTGCTGCAGCTCGGGAGGAAAGCGCACGTGCATGCCCCCACTCGAGACGAGGCCTGACTCCCCTGGGGAGACTCACAAGCAACCCAAGATCCATGGCAACACTGGAGAGGAATCCTCAGGATCCGGCCCGGACTCCAAACAAGGACTGAGGCCCCGGCATGGACGGGAGAGGAATCCCGAGAGGTCACCTTGCAACTCGCATGGGGACTGGCCTTTCCTGAGGCCAGCAGAGCGGATCCCTGTGGTCCCCGTCGTAACTCGAGAAGACCTGCCGCAACTCGAGAAAATCCAGGAGGTTCTCCCCTCCAGGCGAGATGAGGCCCATTTCCGCTGAGGCGTCTCGAGGCTGATCACACCTCACCTCTGGAACTTCGAAAGGGTCCTTCACACCCTTGGTGCAAATCAAGAAGTTCCCCGACGTAGCTGTCTCCACTCGAGAGGAATCACGTGGGTGCCGCCCACATCCAGAGGATCCCCGTTTCCGCCTCGTAGCTCGAGATGAGGGATCCTTTCCCTGCTTCGTCGGGAAAGAGTTCCCGGCGTTCCCGTCGCATCTCAAGAGGAGGCCCTCTCAACAGGAACAGCGAGAGGAACTCCAGGGTCGTGCCACCATTCCAAGAGTCCCCCAGATGTCTCAGTCCATTCCAGAAGAACCTCTTTTCCCTTCACCGGCTTGTCTTTCAGGCCGAGGATCGACTCCCACCAAGGTGGCACGTGGCACAGCCCTGTGGGAAAGCCTCGTGGGAAAGCCTCGAGGGACAGCCTCGAGGGAAAGCCACAGATCCCTTGATCCACGTGACAGGAAGCGTGACACTACTGCTGCAGCTCGGGAGGAAAGCGCACGTGCATGCCCCCACTCGAGACGAGGCCTGACTCCCCTGGGGAGACTCACAAGCAACCCAAGATCGATGGCAACACTGGAGAGGAATCCTCAGGTTCCGGCCCCGACTCCACACAAGGACTGAGGCCCCGGCATGGACGGGAGAGGAATCCCGAGAGGTCCTCTAGCAACTCGCATGGGGACTGGCCTTTCCTGAGGCCACAATAGCGGGTCCCTGAGGTCCCCGTCGTAACTCGAGAAGACCTGCCGCAACTCGAGAAAATCCAGGAGGTTCTCCCCTCCAGGCGAGATGAGGCCCATTTCCGCTGAGGCGTCTAGAGGCTGATCACACCTCCACTCTGGAACTTCGTAAGGGTCCTTCACACCCTTGCTGCAAATCAAGAAGTTCCCCGACCTAGCCGTCTCCACTCGAGAGGAATCACGAGGGTCCCGCCCACATCCAGAGGAGCCCCGTTTCCGCCTCGTAGCTCGAGATGAGGGATCCTTTCCCTGCTTCGTCGGGAAAGAGTTCCCGGCGTTCCCGTCGCATCTCAAGAGGAGGCCCTCTCAACAGGAACGGCGAGAGGAACTCCAGGGTCGTGCCACCATTCCAAGAGTCCCCCAGATGTCTCAGTCCATTCCAGAGGAACCTCTTTTCCCTTCACCGGCTCGTCTTTCACGCCGAGGATCGACTCACACCAAGGTGGCACGTGGCACAGCCATGTGGGAAAGCCTCGTGGGAAAGCCTCGAGGGACAGCCTCGAGGGAAAGCCATAGATCCCTTGATCCACGTGACAGGAAGCGTGACACTACTGCTGCAGCTCGGGAGGAAAGCGCACGTGCATGCCCCCAAAAGAGACGAGGCCTGACTCCCCTGGGGAGACTCAGAAGCACCCCAAGATCCATTGCAACACTGGAGAGGAATCCTCAGGTTCCGGCCCTGACTCCACACAAGAACTGACGCCCCGGCATGGACGGGAGAGAAATCCCGAGAGGTCCCCTAGCAACTCGCATGGGGACTGGCCTTTCCTGAGGCCACCAGAGCGGGTCCCTGTGGTCCCCGTCGTAACTCGAGAAGACCTGCCGCAACTCGAGAAAATTCAGGAGGTTCTCCCCTCCAGGCGAGATGAGGCCCATTTCTGCTGAGGCGTCTCGAGGCTGATCACGCCTCACCTCTGGAACTTCGAAAGGGTCCTTCACACCCTTGGTGCAAATCAAGAAGTTCCGCGACCTAGCCGTCTCCACTCGAGAGGAATCACGTGGGTCCCGCCCACATCCAGAGGAGCCCCGTTTCCGCCTCGTAGCTCGAGATGAGGGATCCTTTCCCTGCTTCGTCGGGAAAGAGTTCCCGGCGTTCCCGTCGCATCTCAAGAGGAGGCCCTCTCAACAGGAACGGCGAGAGGAACTCCAGGGTCGTGCCACCATTCCAAGAGTCCCCCAGATGTCTCAGTCCATTCCAGAGGAACCTCTTTTCCCTTCACCGGCTCGTCTTTCACGCCGAGGATCGACTCACACCAAGGTGGCACGTGGCACAGCCCTGTGGGAAAGCCTCGTGGGAAAGCCTCGAGGGACAGCCTCGAGGGAAAGCCACAGATCCCTTGATCCACGTGACAGGAAGCGTCACACTACTGCTGCAGCTCGGGAGGAAAGCGCACGTGCATGCCCCCACTCGAGACGAGGCCTGACTCCCCTGGGGAGACTCAGAAGCACCCCAAGATCCATGGCAACACTGGAGAGGAATCCTCAGGTTCCGGCCCCGACTCCACACAAGGACTGAGGCCCCGGCATGGACGGGAGAGGAATCCCGAGAGGTCCCCTAGCAACTCGCATGGGGACTGGCCTTTCCTGAGGCCAACAGAGCGGGTCCCTGAGGTCCCCGTCGTAACTCGAGAAGACCTGCCGCAACTCGAGAAAATCCAGGACGTTCTCCCCTCCAGGCGAGATGAGGCCCATTTCCGCTGAGGCGTCTCGAGGCTGATCACACCTCACCTCTGGAACTTCGAAAGGGTCCTTCACACCCTTGGTGCAAATCAAGAAGTTCCCCGACCTAGCCGTCTCCACTCGAGAGGAATCACGAGGGTCCCGCCCACATCCAGAGGAGCCCCGTTTCCGCCTCGTAGCTCGAGATGAGGGATCCTTACCCTGCTTCGTCGGGAAAGAGTTCCCGGCGTTCCCGTCGCATCTCAAGAGGAGGCCCTCTCAACAGGAACGGCGAGAGGAACTCCAGGGTCGTGCCACCATTCCAAGAGTCCCCCAGATGTCTCAGTCCATTCCAGAGGAACCTCTTTTCCCTTCACCGGCTCGTCTTTCACGCCGAGGATCGACTCACACCAAGGTGGCAAGTGGCACAGCCCTGTGGGAAAGCCTCGTGGGAAAGCCTCGAGGGACAGCCTCGAGGGAAAGCCACAGATCCCTTGATCCACGTGACAGGAAGCGTGACACTACTGCTGCAGCTCGGGAGGAAAGCGCACGTGCATGCCCCCACACGAGACGAGGCCTGACTCCCCTGGGGAGACTCAGAAGCACCCCAAGATCCCTGGCAACACTGGAGAGGAATCCTCAGGTTCCGGCCCCGACTCCACACAAGGACTGAGGCCCCGGCATGGACGGGAGAGGAATCCCGAGAGGTCCTCTAGCAACTCGCATGGGGACTGGCCTTTCCTGAGGCCACAAGAGCGGGTCCCTGAGGTCCCCGTCGTAACACGAGAAGACCTGCCACAACTCGAGAAAATCCAGGAGGTTCTCCCCTCCAGGCGAGATGAGGCCCATTTCCGCTGAGGCGTCTCGAGGCTGATCACACCTCCCCTCTGGAACTTCGTAAGGGTCCTTCACACCCTTGATGCAAATCAAGAAGTTCCCCGACATACCCGTCTCCACTCGAGAGGAATCACGAGGGTCCCGCCCACATCCAGAGGAGCCCCGTTTCCGCCTCGTAGCTCGAGATGAGGGATCCTTTCCCTGCTTCGTCGGGAAAGAGTTCCCGGCGTTCCCGTCGCATCTCAAGAGGAGGCCCTCTCAACAGGAACGGCGAGAGGAACTCCAGGGTCGTGCCACCATTCCAAGAGTCCCCCAGATGTCTCAGTCCATTCCAGAGGAACCTCTTTTCCCTTCACCGGCTCGTCTTTCACGCCGAGGATCGACTCACACCAAGGTGGCACGTGGCACAGCCATGTGGGAAAGCCTCGTGGGAGAGCCTCGAGGGACAGCCTCGAGGGAAAGCCACAGATCCCTTGATCCACGTGACAGGAAGCGTGACACTACTGCTGCAGCTCGGGAGGAAAGCGCACGTGCATGCCCCCACTCGAGACGAGGCCTGACTCCCCTGGGGAGACTCAGAAGCACCCCAAGATCCATGGCAACACTGGAGAGGAATCCTCAGGTTCCGGCCCCGACTCCACACAAGGACTGAGGCCCCGGCATGGACGGGAGAGGAATCCCGAGAGGTCCCCTAGCAACTCGCATGGGGACTGGCCTTTCCTGAGGCCACCAGAGCGGGTCCCTGAGGTCCCCGTCGTAACTCGAGAAGACCTGCCGCAAATGGAGAAAATCCAGGAGGTTCTCCCCTCCAGGCGAGATGAGGCCCATTTCCGCTGAGGCGTCTCGAGGCTGATCACACCTCCCCTCTGGAACTTCGAAAGGGTCCTTCACACCCTTGGTGCAAATCAAGAAGTTCCCCGACATACCCGTCTCCACTCGAGAGGAATCACGTGGGTCCCGCCCATATACAGAGGAGCCCCGTTTCCGCCTCGTAGCTCGAGATGAGGGATCCTTTCCCTGCTTCGTCGGGAAAGAGTTCCCGGCGTTCCCGTCGCATCTCAAGAGGAGGCCCTCTCAACAGGAACGGCGAGAGGAACTCCAGGGTCGTGCCACCATTCCAAGAGTCCCCCAGATGTCTCAGTCCATTCCAGAGGAACCTCTTTTCCCTTCACCGGCTCGTCTTTCAGGCCGAGGATCGACTCACACCAAGGTGGCACGTGGCACAGCCCTGTGGGAAAGCCTCGTGGGAAAGCCTCGAGGGACAGCCTCGAGGGAAAGCCACAGATCCCTTGATCCACGTGACAGGAAGCGTGACACTACTGCTGCAGCTCGGGAGGAAAGTGCACGTGCATGCCCCCAAAAGAGACGAGGCCTGACTCCCCTGTGGAGACTCAGAAGCACCCCAAGATCCATGGCAACACTGGAGAGGAATCCTCAGGTTCCGGCCCCGACTCCACACAAGGACTGAGGCCCCGGCATGGACGGGAGAGGAATCCCGAGAGGTCCCCTAGCAACTCGCATGGGGACTGGCCTTTCCTGAGGCCAGCAGAGCGGGTCCCTGAGGTCCCCGTTGTATCTCGAGAAGACCTGCCGCAACTGGAGAGAATCCAGGAGGTTCTCCCCTCCAGGCGAGATGAGGCCCATTTCCGCTGAGGCATCTCGAGCCTGATCACACCTCCCCTCTGGAACTTCGAAAGGGTCCTTCACACCCTTGGTGCAAATCAAGAAGTTCCCCGACATACCCGTCTCCACTCGAGAGGAATCACGTGGGTCCCGCCCACATCCAGAGGAGCCCCGTTTCCGCCTCGTAGCTCGAGATGAGGGATCCTTTCCCTGCTTCGTCGGGAAAGAGTTCCCGGCGATCCCGTCGCATCTCAAGAGGAGGCCCTCTCAACAGGAACGGCGAGAGGAACTCCAGGGTCGTGCCACCATTCCAAGAGTCCCCCAGATGTCTCAGTCCATTCCAGAGGAACCTCTTTTCCCTTCACCGGCTCGTCTTTCACGCCGAGGATCGACTCACACCAAGGTGGCACGTGGCACAGCCCTGTGGGAAAGCCTCGTGGGAAAGCCTCGAGGGACAGCCTCGAGGGAAAGCCACAGATCCCTTGATCCACGTGACAGGAAGCGTGACACTACTGCTGCAGCTCGGGAGGAAAGCGCACGTGCATGCCCCCACTCGAGACGAGGCCTGACTCCCCTGGGGAGACTCAGAAGCACCCCAAGATCCATGGCAACACTGGAGAGGAATCCTCAGGTTCCGGCCCCGAAACACAAAAGGACTGAGGCCCCGGAATGGACGGGAGAGGAATCCCCAGAGGTCCCCTAGCAACTCGCATGGGGACTGGCCTTTCCTGAGGCCACCAGAGCGGGTCCCTGAGGTCCCCGTCGTAACTCGAGAAGACCTGCCGCAACTCGAGAAAATCCAGGAGGTTCTCCCCTCCAGGCGAGATGAGGCCCACTTCCGCTGAGGCGTCTCGAGGCTGATCACACCTCCCCTCTGGAACTTCGAAAGGGTCCTTCACACCCTTGGTGCAAATCAAGAAGTTCCCCGACATACCCGTCTCCACTCGAGAGGAATCACGTGGGTCCCGCCCACACCCAGAGGAGCCCCGTTTCCGCCTCGTAGCTCGAGATGAGGGATCCTTTCCCTGCTTCGTCGGGAAAGAGTTCCCGGCGTTCCCGTCGCATCTCAATAGGAGGCCCTCTCAACAGGAACGGTGAGAGGAACTCCAGGGTCGTGCCACCATTCCAAGAGTCCCCCAGATGTCTCAGTCCATTCCAGAGGAACCTCTTTTCCCTTCACCGGCTCGTCTTTCACGCCGAGGATCGACTCACACCAAGGAGGCACGTGGCACAGCCCTGTGGGAAAGCCTCGTGGGAAAGCCTCGAGGGACAGCCTCGAGGGAAAGCAACAGATCCCTTGATCCACGTGACAGGAAGCGTGACACTACTGCTGCAGCTTGGGAGGAAAGCGCACGTGCATGCCCCCACTCGAGACGAGGCCTGACTCCCCTGGGGAGACTCAGAAGCACCCCAAGATCCATGGCAACACTGGAGAGGAATCCTCAGGTTCCTTCCCCGACTCCACACAAGGACTGAGGCCACGGCATGGACGGGAGAGGAATCCCGAGAGGTCCCCTAGCAACTCGCATGGGGACTGGCCTTTCCTGAGGCCACCAGAGCGGGTCCCTGAGGTCTCCATCGTAACTCGAGAAGACCTGCCGCAACTCGAGAAAATCCAGGAGGTTCTCCCCTCCAGGCGAGATGAGGCCCATTTCCGCTGAGGCGTCTCGAGGCTGATCACACCTCCCCTCTGGAACTTCGAAAGGGTCCTTCACACCCTTGGTGCAAATCAAGAAGTTCCCCGACATACCCGTCTCCACTCGAGAGGAATCACGATGGTCCCGCCCACATCCAGAGGAGACCCGTTTCCGTCTCGTAGCTCGAGATGAGGGATCCTTTCCCTGCTTCGTCGGGAAAGAGTTCCCGGCGTTCCCGTCGCATCTCAAGAGGAGGCCCTCTCAACAGGAACGGCGAGAGGAACTCCAGGGTCGTGCCACCATTCCAAGAGTCCCCCAGATGTCTCAGTCCATTCCAGAGGAACCTCTTTTCCCTTCACCGGCTCGTCTTTCACGCCGAGGATCGACTCACACCAAGGAGGCACGTGGCACAGCCCTGTGGGAAAGCCCCGTGGGAAAGCCTCGAGGGACAGCCTCGAGGGAAAGCCACAGATCCCTTGATCCACGTGACAGGAAGCGTGACACTACTGCTGCAGCTCGGGAGGAAAGCGCACGTGCATGCCCCCACTCGAGACGAGGCCTGACTCCCCTGGGGAGACTCAGAAGCACCCCAAGATCCATGGCAACACTGGAGAGGAATCCTCAGGTTCCGGCCCCGACTCCACACAACGACTGAGGCCACGGCATGGACGGGAGAGGAATCCCGAGAGGTCCCCTAGCAACTCGCATGGGGACTGGCCTTTCCTGAGGCCACCAGAGCGGGTCCCTGAGGTCCCCGTCGTAACTCGAGAAGACCTGCCGCAACTCGAGGAAATCCAGGAGGTTCTCCCCTCCAGGCGAGATGAGGCCCACTTCCGCTGAGGCGTCTCGAGGCTGATCACACCTCCCCTCTGGAACTTCGAAAGGCTCCTTCACACTCTTGGTGCAAATCAAGAAGTTCCCCGACATACCCGTCTCCACTCGAGAGGAATCACGCGGGTCCCGCCCACATCCAGAGGAGCCCCGTTTCCGCCTCGTAGCTCCAGATGAGGGATCCATTCCCTGCATCGTCGGGAAAGAGTTCCCAGCGTTCCCGTCGCATCTCAAGAGGAGGCCCTCTCAACAGGAACGGCGAGAGGAACTCCAGGGTCGTGCCACCATTCCAAGAGTCCCCCAGATGTCTCAGTCCATTCCAGAGGAACCTCTTTTCCCTTCACCGGCTCGTCTTTCACGCCGAGGATCGACTAACACCAAGGTGGCACGTGGCACAGCCCTGTGGGAAAGCCTCGTGGGAAAGCCTCGAGGGACAGCCTCGAGGGAAAGCCACAGATCCCTTGATCCACGTGACAGGAAGCGTGACACTACTGCTGCAGCTCGGGAGGAAAGCGCACGTGCATGCCCCCACTCGAGACGAGGCCTGACTCCCCTGGGGAGACTTAGAAGCACCCCAAGATCCATGGCAACACTAGAGAGGAATCCTCAGGTTCCGGCCCCGACTCCACACAAGGACTGAGGCCCCGGCATGGACGGGAGAGGAATCCCGAGAGGTCCCCTAGCAACTCGCTTGGGGACTGGCCTTTCCTGAGGCCACCAGAGCGGGTCCCTGAGGTCCCCGTCGTAACTCGAGAAGACCTGCCGCAACTCGAGGAAATCCAGGAGGTTCTCCCCTCCAGGCGAGATGAGGCCCATTTCCGCTGAGGCGTCTCGAGGCTGATCACACCTCCCCTCTGGAACTTCGAAAGGGTCCTTCACACCCTTGGTGCAAATCAAGAAGTTCCCCGACATACCCGTCTCCACTCGAGAGGAATCACGAGGGTCCCGCCCACATCCAGAGGAGCCCCGTTTCCGCCTCGTAGCTCCAGATGAGGGATCCATTCCCTGCTTCGTCGGGAAAGAGTTCCCAGCGTTCCCGTCGCATCTCAAGAGGAGGCCCTCTCAACAGGAACGGCGAGAGGAACTCCAGGGTCGTGCCACCATTCCAAGAGGCCCCCAGATGTCTCAGTCCATTCCAGAGGAACCTCTTTTCCCTTCACCGGCTCGTCTTTCACGCCGAGGATCGACTAACACCAAGGTGGCACGTGGCACAGCCCTGTGGGAAAGCCTCGTGGGAAAGCCTCGAGGGACAGCCTCGAGGGAAAGCCACAGATCCCTTGATCCACGTGACAGGAAGCGTGACACTACTGCTGCAGCTCGGGAGGAAAGCGCACGTGCATGCCCCCACACGAGACGAGGCCTGACTCCCCTGGGGAGACTCAGAAGCACCCCAAGATCCATGGCAACACTGGAGAGGAATCCTCAGGTTCCGGCCCCGACTCCACACAAGGACTGAGGCCCCGGCATGGACGGTAGAGGAATCCCGAGAGGTCCCCTAGCAACTCGCATGGGGACTGGCCTTTCCTGAGGCCACCAGAGCGGGTCCCTGAGGTCCCCGTCGTAACTCGAGAAGACCTGCCGGAACTCGAGGAAATCCAGGAGGTTCTCCCCTCCAGGCGAGATGAGGCCCACTTCCACTGAGGCGTCTCGAGGCTGATCACACCTCCCCTCTGGAACTTCGAATGGCTCCTTCACACACTTGGTGCAAATCAAGAAGTTCCCCGACATACCCGTCTCCACTCGAGAGGAATCACGAGGGTCCCGCCCACATCCAGAGGAGCCCCGTTTCCGCCTCGTAGCTCGAGATGAGGGATCCATTCCCTGCATCGTCGGGAAAGAATTCCCGGCGTTCCCGTCGCATCTCAAGAGGAGGCCCTCTCAACAGGAACGGCGAGAGGAACTCCAGGGTCGTGCCACCATTCCAAGAGTCCCCCAGATGTCTCAGTCCATTCCAGAGGAACCTCTTTTCCCTTCACCGGCTCGTCTTTCACGCCGAGGATCGACTCACACCAAGGTGGCACGTGGCACAGCCCTGTGGGAAAGCCTCGTGGGAAAGCCTCGAGGGACAGCCTCGAGGGAAAGCCACAGATCCCTTGATCCACGTGACAGGAAGCGTGACACTACTGCTGCAGCTCGGGAGGAAAGCGCACGTGCATGCCCCCACTCGAGACGAGGCCTGACTCCCCTGGGGAGACTCAGAAGCACCCCAAGATCCATGGCAACACTGGAGAGGAATCCTCAGGTTCCGGCCCCGACTCCACACAAGGACTGAGGCCCCGGCATGGACGGGAGAGGAATCCCGAGAGGTCCCCTAGCAACTCGCATGGGGATTGGCCTTTCCTGAGGCCACCAGAGCGGGTCCCTGAGGTCCCCGTCGTAACTCGAGAAGACCTGCCGCAACTCGAGAAAATCCAGGAGGTTCTCCCCTCCAGGCGAGATGAGGCCCATTTCCGCTGAGGCGTCTCGAGGCTGATCACACCTCCCCTCTGGAACTTCGAAAGGCTCCTTCACACCCTTGGTGCAAATCAAGAAGTTCCCCGACATACCCGTCTCCACTCGAGAGGAATCACGAGGGTCCCGCCCACATCCAGAGGAGCCCCGTTTCCGCCTCGTAGCTCGAGATGAGGGATCCTTTCCCTGCTTCGTCGGGAAAGAGTTCCCGGCGTTCCCGTCGCATCTCAAGAGGACGCCCTCTCAACAGGAACGGCGAGAGGAACTCCAGGGTCGTGCCACCATTCCAAGAGTCCCCCAGATGTCTCAGTCCATTCCAGAGGAACCTCTGTTCCCTTCACCGGCTCGTCTTTCACGCCGAGGATCGACTCACACCAAGGTGGCACGTGGCACAGCCCTGTGGGAAAGCCTCGTGGGAAAGCCTCGAGGGACAGCCTCCAGGGAAAGCCACAGATCCCTTGATCCACGTGACAGGAAGCGTGACACTACTGCTGCAGCTCGGGAGGAAAGCGCACGTGCATGCCCCCACTCGAGACGAGGCCTGACTCCCCTGGGGAGACTCAGAAGCACCCCAAGATCCATGGCAACACTGGAGAGGAATCCTCAGGTTCCGGTCCCGAATCCACACAAGGACTGAGGCCCCGGCATGGACGGGAGAGGAATCCCGAGAGATCCCCTAGCAACTCGCATGGGGACTGGCCTTTCCTGAGGCCACCAGAGCGGGTCCCTGAGGTCTCCGTCGTAACTCGAGAAGACCTGCCGCAACTCGAGAAAATCCAGGAGGTTCTCCCCTCCAGGCGAGATGAGGCCCATTTCCTCTGAGGCGTCTCGAGGCTGATCACACCTCCCCTCTGGAACTTCGAAAGGCTCCTTCACACCCTTGGTGCAAATTAAGAAGTTCCCCGACATACCCGTCTCCACTCGAGAGGAATCACGAGGGTCCCGCCCACATCCCGAGGAGCCCCGTTTCCGCCTCGTAGCTCGAGATGAGGGATCCATTCCCTGCATCGTCGGGAAAGAGTTCCCGGCGTTCCCGTCGCATCTCAAGAGGAGGCCCTCTCAACAGGAACGGCGAGAGGAACTCCAGGGTCGTGCCACCATTCCAAGAGTCCCCCAGATGTCTCAGTCCATTCCAGAGGAACCTCTTTTCCCTTCACCGGCTCGTCTTTCACGCCGAGGATCGACTCCCACCAAGGTGGCACGTGGCACAGCCCTGTGGGAAAGCGTCGTGGGAAAGCCTCGAGGGACAGCCTCGAGGGAAAGCCACAGATCCCTTGATCCACGTGACAGGAAGCGTGACACTACTGCTGCAGCTCGGGAGGAAAGCGCACGTGCATGCCCCCACTCGAGACGAGGCCTGACTCCCCTGGGGAGACTCAGAAGCACCCCAAGATCCATGGCAACACTGGAGAGGAATCCTCAGGTTCCGGCCCCGACTCCACACAAGGACTGAGGCCCCGGCATGGACGGGAGAGGAATCTCGAGAGGTCCCCTAGCAACTCGCATGGGGACTGGCCTTTCCTGAGGCCACCAGAGCGGGTCCCTGAGGTCCCCGTCGTAACTCCAGAAGACCTGCCACAACTCGAGAAAATCCAGGAGGTTCTCCCCTCCAGGCGAGATGAGGTCCATTTCCGCTGAGGCGTCTCGAGGCTGATCACAACTCCCCTCTGGAACTTCGAAAGGCTCCTTCACACCCTTGGTGCAAATCAAGAAGTTCCCCGACATACCCGTCTCCACTCGAGAGGAATCACGAGGGTCCCGCCCACATCCAGAGGAGCCCCGTTTCCGCCTCGTAGCTCGAGATGAGGGATCCATTCCCTGCATCGTCGGGAAAGAGTTCCCGGCGTTCCCGTCGCATCTCAAGAGGAGGCCCTCTCAACAGGAACGGCGAGAGGAACTCCAGGGTCGTGCCACCATTCCAAGAGTCCCCCAGATGTCTCAGTCCATTCCAGAGGAACCTCTTTTCCCTTCACCGGCTCGTCTTTCACGACGAGGATCGACTCACACCAAGGTGGCACGTGGCACAGCCCTGTGGGAAAGCCTCTGGGAAAGCCTCGAGGGACAGCCTCGAGGGAAAGCCACAGATCCCTTGATCCACGTGACAGGAAGCGTGACACTACTGCTGCAGCTCCGGAGGAAAGCGCACGTGCATGCCCCCACTCGAGACGAGGCCTGACTCCCCTGGGGAGACTCAGAAGCACCCCAAGATCCATGGCAACACTGGAGAGGAAACCTCAGGTTCCGGCCCCGACTCCACACAAGGACTGAGGCCCCGGCATGGACGGGAGAGGAATCCCGAGAGGTCCCCTAGCAACTCGCATGGGGACTGGCCTTTCCTGAGGCCACCAGAGCGGGTCCCTGAGGTCCCCGTCGTAACTCGAGAAGACCTGCCGCAACTCGAGAAAATCCAGGAGGTTCTCTCCTCCAGGCGAGATGAGGCCCATTTCCGCTGAGGCGTCTCGAGGCTGATCACACCTGCCCTCTGGAACTTCGAAAGGGTCCTTCACACCCTTGGTGCAAATCAAGAAGTTCCCCGACATAGCCGTCTCCACTCGAGAGGAATCACGATGGTCCCGCCCACATCCAGAGGAGCCCCGTTTCCGCCTCGTAGCTCGAGATGAGGGATCCTTTCCCTGCTTCGTCGGGAAAGACTTCCCGGCGTTCCCGTCGCATCTCAAGAGGAGGCCCTCTCAACAGGAACGGCGAGAGGAACTCCAGGGTCGTGCCACCATTCCAAGAGTCCCCCAGATGTCTCAGTCCATTCCAGAGGAACCTCTTTTCCCTTCACCGGCTCGTCTTTCACGCCGAGGATCGACTCACACCAAGGTGGCACGTGGCACAGCCCTGTGTTAAAGCCTCGTGGGAAAGCCTCAAGGGACAGCCTCGAGGGAAAGCCACAGATCCCTTGATCCACCAGACAGGAAGCGTGACACTACTGCTGCAGCTCGGCAGGAAAGCGCACGTGCATGCCCCCACTCGAGACGAGGCCTGATTCCCTGGGGAGACTCAGAAGCACCCCAAGATCCATGGCAACACTGGAGAGGAATCCTCAGGTTCCGGCCCCGACTCCACACAAGGACTGAGGCCCCGGAATGGACGGGAGAGGAATCCCGAGAGGTCCCCTAGCAACTCGCATGGGGACTGGCCTTTCCTGAGGCCACCAGAGCGGGTCCCTGAGGTCCCCGTCGTAACTCGAGAAGACCTGCCGCAACTCGAGAAAATCCAGGAGGTTCTCCCCTCCAGGCGAGATGAGGCCCATTTCCGCTGAGGCGTCTCGAGGCTGATCACACCTGCCCTCTGGAACTTCGAAAGGGTCCTTCACACCCTTGTTGCAAATCAAGAAGTTCCCCGACATAGCCGTCTCCACTTGAGAGGAATCACGATGGTCCCGCCCACATCCAGAGGAGCCCCGTTTCCGCCTCGTAGCTCGAGATGAGGGATCCTTTCCCTGCTTCGTCGGGAAAGACTCCCCGGCGTTCCCGTCGCATCTCAAGAGGAGGCCCTCTCAACAGGAACGGCGAGAGGAACTCCAGGGTCGTGCCACCATTCCAAGAGTCCCCCAGATGTCTCAGTCCATTCCAGAGGAACCTCTTTTCCCTTCACCGGCTCGTCTTTCACGCCGAGGATCGACTCACACCAAGGTGGCACGTGGCACAGCCCTGTGGGAAAGCCTCGTGGGAAAGCCTCGAGGGACAGCCTCGAGGGAAAGCCACAGATCCCTTGATCCACGTGACAGGAAGCGTGACACTACTGCTGCAGCTCGGGAGGAAAGCGCACGTGCATGCCCCCACTCGAGACGAGGCCTGACTCCCCTGGGGAGACTCAGAAGCCCCCCAAGATCCATGGCAACACTGGAGAGGAATCCTCAGGTTCCGGTCCCGACTCCACACAAGGACTGAGGCCCCGGCATGGACGGGAGAGGAATCCCCAGAGGTCCCCTAGCAACTCGCATGGGGACTGGCCTTTCCTGACGCCACCAGAGCGGGTCCCTGAGGTCTCCGTCGTAACTCGAGAAGACCTGCCGCAACTCGAGAAAATCCAGGAGGTTCTCCCCTCCAGGCGAGATGAGGCCCATTTCCTCTGAGGCGTCTCGAGGCTGATCACACCTCCCCTCTGGAACTTCGAAAGGCTCCTTCACACCCTTGGTGCAAATTAAGAAGTTCCCCGACATACCCGTCTCCGCTCGAGAGGAATCACGAGGGTCCCGCCCACATCCCGAGGAGCCCCGTTTCCGCCTCGTAGCTCGAGATGAGGGATCCATTCCCTGCATCGTCGGGAAAGAGTTCCCGGCGTTCCCGTCGCATCTCAAGAGGAGGCCCTCTCAACAGGAACGGCGAGAGGAACTCCAGGGTCGTGCCACCATTCCAAGAGTCCCCCAGATGTCTCAGTCCATTCCAGAGGAACCTCTTTTCCCTTCACCGGCTCGTCTTTCACGCCGAGGATCGACTCACACCAAGGTGGCACGTGGCACAGCCCTGTGGGAAAGCCTCGTGGGAAAGCCTCGAGGGACAGCCTCGAGGGAAAGCCACAGATCCCTTGATCCACGTGACAGGAAGCGTGACACTACTGCTGCAGCTCGGGAGGAAAGCGCACGTGCATGCCCCCACTCGAGACGAGGCCTGACTCCCCTGGGGAGACTCAGAAGTACCCCAAGATCCATGGCAACACTGGAGAGGAATCCTCAGGTTCCGGCCCCGACTCCACACAAGGACTGAGGCCCCGGCATGGACGGGAGAGGAATCTCGAGAGGTCCCCTAGCAACTCGCATGGGGACTGGCCTTTCCTGAGGCCACCAGAGCGGGTCCCTGAGGTCCCCGTCGTAACTCCAGAAGACCTGCCGCAACTCGAGAAAATCCAGGAGGTTCTCCCCTCCAGGCGAGATGAGGTCCATTTCCGCTGAGGCGTCTCGAGGCTGATCACAACTCCCCTCTGGAACTTCGAAAGGCTCCTTCACACCCTTGGTGCAAATCAAGAAGTTCCCCGACATACCCGTCTCCACTCGAGAGGAATCACGAGGGTCCCGCCCACATCCAGAGGAGCCCCGTTTCCGCCTCGTAGCTCGAGATGAGGGATCCATTCCCTGCATCTTCGGGAAAGAGTTCCCGGCGTTCCCGTCGCATCTCAAGAGGAGGCCCTCTCAACAGGAACGGCGAGAGGAACTCCAGGGTCGTGCCACCATTCCAAGAGTCCCCCAGATGTCTCAGTCCATTCCAGAGGAACCTCTTTTCCCTTCACCGGCTCGTCTTTCACGCCGAGGATCGACTCACACCAAGGTGGCACGTGGCACAGCCCTGTGGGAAAGCCTCGTGGGAAAGCCTCGAGGGACAGCCTCGAGGGAAAGCCACAGATCCCTTGATCCACGTGACAGGAAGCGTGACACTACTGCTGCAGCTCGGGAGGAAAGCGCACGTGCATGCCCCCACTCGAGACGAGGCCTGATTCCCTGGGGAGACTCAGAAGCACCCCAAGATCCATGGCAACACTGGAGAGGAATCCTCAGGTTCCGGCCCCGACTCCACACAAGGACTGAGGCCCCGGAATGGACGGGAGAGGAATCCCGAGAGGTCCCCTAGCAACTCGCATGGGGACTGGCCTTTCCTGAGGCCACCAGAGCGGGTCCCTGAGGTCCCCGTCGTAACTCGAGAAGACCTGCCGCAACTCGAGAAAATCCAGGAGGTTCTCCCCTCCAGGCGAGATGAGGCCCATTTCCGCTGAGGCGTCTCGAGGCTGATCACACCTCCCCTCTGGAACTTCGAAAGGCTCCTTCACACCCTTGGTGCAAATTAAGAAGTTCCCCGACATACCCGTCTCCACTCGAGAGGAATCACGAGGGTCCCGCCCACATCCCGAGGAGCCCCGTTTCCGCCTCGTAGCTCGAGATGAGGGATCCATTCCCTGCATCGTCGGGAAAGAGTTCCCGGCGTTCCCGTCGCATCTCAAGAGGAGGCCCTCTCAACAGGAACGGCGAGAGGAACTCCAGGGTCGTGCCACCATTCCAAGAGTCCCCCAGATGTCTCAGTCCATTCCAGAGGAACCTCTTTTCCCTTCACCGGCTCGTCTTTCACGCCGAGGATCGACTCACACCAAGGTGGCACGTGGCACAGCCCTGTGGGAAAGCCTCGTGGGAAAGCCTCGAGGGACAGCCTCGAGGGAAAGCCACAGATCCCTTGATCCACCAGACAGGAAGCGTGACACTACTGCTGCAGCTCGGGAGGAAAGCGCACGTGCATGCCCCCACTCGAGACGAGGCCTGACTCCCCTGGGGAGACTCAGAAGCACCCCAAGATCCATGGCAACACTGGAGAGGAATCCTCAGGTTCCGGCCCCGACTCCACACAAGGACTGAGGCCCCGGCATGGACGGGAGAGGAATCCCGAGAGGTCCCCTAGCAACTCGCATGGGGATTGGCCTTTCCTGAGGCCACCAGAGCGGGTCCCTGAGGTCCCCGTCGTAACTCGAGAAGACCTGCCGCAACTCGAGAAAATCCAGGAGGTTCTCCCCTCCAGGCGAGATGAGGCCCATTTCCGCTGAGGCGTCTCGAGGCTGATCACACCTCCCCTCTGGAACTTCGAAAGGCTCCTTCACACCCTTGGTGCAAATCAAGAAGTTACCCGACATACCCGTCTCCACTCGAGAGGAATCACGAGGGTCCCGCCCACATCCAGAGGAGCCCCGTTTCCGCCTCGTAGCTCGAGATGAGGGATCCTTTCCCTGCTTCGTCGGGAAAGAGTTCCCGGCGTTCCCGTCGCATCTCAAGAGGACGCCCTCTCAACAGGAACGGCGAGAGGAACTCCAGGGTCGTGCCACCATTCCAAGAGTCCCCCAGATGTCTCAGTCCATTCCAGAGGAACCTCTTTTCCCTTCACCGGCTCGTCTTTAACGCCGAGGATCGACTCACACCAAGGTGGCACGTGGCACAGCCCTGTGGGAAAGCCTCGTGGGAAAGCCTCGAGGGACAGCCTCGAGGGAAAGCCACAGATCCCTTGATCCACGTGACAGGAAGCGTGACACTACTGCTGCAGCTCGGGAGGAAAGCGCACGTGCATGCCCCCACTCGAGACGAGGCCTGACTCCCCTGGGGAGACTCAGAAGCACCCCAAGATCCATGGCAACACTGGAGAGGAATCCTCAGGTTCCGGTCCCGACTCCACACAAGGACTGAGGCCCCGGCATGGACGGGAGAGGAATCCCGAGAGGTCCCCTAGCAACTCGCATGGGGACTGGCCTTTCCTGAGGCCACCAGAGCGGGTCCCTGAGGTCTCCGTCGTAACTCCAGAAGACCTGCCGCAACTCGAGAAAATCCAGGAGGTTCTCCCCTCCAGGCGAGATGAGGCCCATTTCCTCTGAGGCGTCTCGAGGCTGATCACACCTCCCCTCTGGAACTTCGAAAGGCTCCTTCACACCCTTGGTGCAAATTAAGAAGTTCCCCGACATACCCGTCTCCACTCGAGAGGAATCACGAGGGTCCCGCCCACATCCCGAGGAGCCCCGTTTCCGCCTCATAGCTCGAGATGAGGGATCCATTCCCTGCATCGTCGGGAAAGAGTTCCCGGCGTTCCCGTCGCATCTCAAGAGGAGGCCCTCTCAACAGGAACGGCGAGAGGAACTCCAGGGTCGTGCCACCATTCCAAGAGTCCCCCAGATGTCTCAGTCCATTCCAGAGGAACCTCTTTTCCCTTCACCGGCTCGTCTTTCACGCCGAGGATCGACTCACACCAAGGTGGCACGTGGCACAGCCCTGTCGGAAAGCCTCGTGGGAAAGCCTCGAGGGACAGCCTCGAGGGAAAGCCACAGATCCCTTGATCCACGTGACAGGAAGCGTGACACTACTGCTGCAGCTCGGGAGGAAAGCGCACGTGCATGCCCCCACTCGAGACGAGGCCTGATTCCCTGGGGAGACTCAGAAGCACCCCAAGATCCATGGCAACACTGGAGAGGAATCCTCAGGTTCCGGCCCCGACTCCACACAAGGACTGAGGCCCCGGAATGGACGGGAGAGGAATCCCGAGAGGTCCCCTAGCAACTCGCATGGGGACTGGCCTTTCCTGAGGCCACCAGAGCGGGTCCCTGAGGTCCCCGTCGTAACTCGAGAAGTCCTGCCGCAACTCGAGAAAATCCAGGAGGTTCTCTCCTCCAGGCGAGATGAGGCCCATTTCCGCTGAGGCGTCTCGAGGCTGATCACACCTGCCCTCTGGAACTTCGAAAGGGTCCTTCACACCCTTGGTGCAAATCAAGAAGTTCCCCGACATAGCCGTCTCCACTCGAGAGGAATCACGATGGTCCCGCCCACATCCAGAGGAGCCCCGTTTCTGCCTCGTAGCTCGAGATGAGGGATCCTTTCCCTGCTTCGTCGGGAAAGACTTCCCGGCGTTCCCGTCGCATCTCAAGAGGAGGCCCTCTCAACAGGAACGGCGAGAGGAACTCCAGGGTCGTGCCACCATTTCAAGAGTCCCCCAGATGTCTCAGTCCATTCCAGAGGAACCTCTTTTCCCTTCACCGGCTCGTCTTTCACGCCGAGGATCGACTCACACCAAGGTGGCACGTGGCACAGCCCTGTGTTAAAGCCTCGTGGGAAAGCCTCGAGGGACAGCCTCGAGGGAAAGCCACAGATCCCTTGATCCACCAGACAGGAAGCGTGACACTACTGCTGCAGCTCGGGAGGAAAGCGCACGTGCATGCCCCCACACGAGACGAGGCCTGACTCCCCTGGGGAGACTCAGAAGCACCCCAAGATCCATGGCAACACTGGAGAGGAATCCTCAGGTTCCGGCCCCGACTCCACACAAGGACTGAGGCCCCGGAATGGACGGGAGAGGAATCCCGAGAGGTCCCCTAGCAACTCGCATGGGGACTGGCCTTTCCTGAGGCCACCAGAGCGGGTCCCTGAGGTCCCCGTCGTAACTCGAGAAGACCTGCCGCAACTCGAGAAAATCCAGGAGGTTCTCCCCTCCAGGCGAGATGAGGCCCATTTCCGCTGAGGCGTCTCGAGGCTGATCACACCTCCCCTCTGGAACTTCGAAAGGCTCCTTCACACCCTTGGTGCAAATCAAGAAGTTCCCCGACATACCCGTCTCCACTCGAGAGGAATCACGAGGGTCCCGCCCACATCCAGAGGAGCCCCGTTTCCGCCTCGTAGCTCGAGATGAGGGATCCATTCCCTGCATCTTCGGGAAAGAGTTCCCGGCGTTCCCGTCGCATCTCAAGAGGAGGCCCTCTCAACAGGAACGGCGAGAGGAACTCCAGGGTCGTGCCACCATTCCAAGAGTCCCCCAGATGTCTCAGTCCATTCCAGAGGAACCTCTTTTCCCTTCACCGGCTCGTCTTTCACGCCGAGGATCGACTCACACCAAGGTGGCACGTGGCACAGCCCTGTGGGAAAGCCTCGTGGGAAAGCCTCGAGGGACAGCCTCGAGGGAAAGCCACAGATCCCTTGATCCACGTGACAGGAAGCGTGACACTACTGCTGCAGCTCGGGAGGAAAGCGCACGTGCATGCCCCCACTCGAGACGAGGCCTGACTCCCCTGGGGAGACTCAGAAGCACCCCAAGATCCATGGCAACACTGGAGAGGAATCCTCAGGTTCCGGCCCCGACTCCACACAAGGACTGAGGCCCCGGAATGGACGGGAGAGGAATCCCGAGAGGTCCCCTAGCAACTCGCATGGGGACTGGCCTTTCCTGAGGCCACCAGAGCGGGTCCCTGAGGTCCCCGTCGTAACTCGAGAAGACCTGCCGCAACTCGAGAAAATCCAGGAGGTTCTCCCCTCCAGGCGAGATGAGGCCCATTTCCGCTGAGGCGTCTCGAGGCTGATCACACCTGCCCTCTGGAACTTCGAAAGGGTCCTTCACACCCTTGCTGCAAATCAAGAAGTTCCCCGACATAGCCGTCTCCACTCGAGAGGAATCACGATGGTCCCGCCCACATCCAGAGGAGCCCCGTTTCCGCCTCGTAGCTCGAGATGAGGGATCCTTTCCCTGCTTCGTCGGGAAAGACTCCCCGGCGTTCCCGTCGCATCTCAAGAGGAGGCCCTCTCAACAGGAACGGCGAGAGGAACTCCAGGGTCGTACCACCATTCCAAGAGTCCCCCAGATATCTCAGTCCATTCCAGAGGAAACTCTTTTCCCTTCACCGGCTCGTCCTTCACGCCGAGGATCGACTCACACCAAGGTGGCACGTGGCACAGCCCTGTGGGAAAGCCTCGTGGGAAAGCCTCGAGGGACAGCCTCGAGGGAAAGCCACAGATCCCTTGATCCACCAGACAGGAAGCATGACACTACTGCTGCAGCTCGGGAGGAAAGCGCACGTGCATGCCCCCACTCGAGACGAGGCCTGATTCCCTGGGGAGACTCAGAAGCACCCCAAGATCCATGGCAACACTGGAGAGGAATCCTCAGGTTCCGGCCCCGACTCCACACAAGGACTGAGGCCCCGGAATGGACGGGAGAGGAATCCCGAGAGGTCCCCTAGCAACTCGCATGGGGACTGGCCTTTCCTGAGGCCACCAGAGCGGGTCCCTGAGGTCCCCGTCGTAACTCGAGAAGACCTGCCGCAACTCGAGAAAATCCAGGAGGTTCTCCCCTCCAGGCGAGATGAGGCCCATTTCCGCTGAGGCGTCTCGAGGCTGATCACACCTCCCCTCTGGAACTTCGAAAGGCTCCTTCACACCCTTGGTGCAAATCAAGAAGTTCCCCGACATACCCGTCTCCACTCGAGAGGAATCACGAGGGTCCCGCCCACATCCAGAGGAGCCCCGTTTCCGCCTCGTAGCTCGAGATGAGGGATCCTTTCCCTGCTTCGTCGGGAAAGAGTTCCCGGCGTTCCCGTCGCATCTCAAGAGGACGCCCTCTCAACAGGAACGGCGAGAGGAACTCCAGGGTCGTGCCACCATTCCAAGAGTCCCCCAGATGTCTCAGTCCATTCCAGAGGAACCTCTTTTCCCTTCACCGGCTCGTCTTTCACGCCGAGGATCGACTCACACCAAGGTGGCACGTGGCACAGCCCTGTGGGAAAGCCTCGTGGGAAAGCCTCGAGGGACAGCCTCGAGGGAAAGCCACAGATCCCTTGATCCACGTGACAGGAAGCGTGACACTACTGCTGCAGCTCGGGAGGAAAGCGCACGTGCATGCCCCCACTCGAGACGAGGCCTGACTCCCCTGGGGAGACTCAGAAGCACCCCAAGATCCATGGCAACACTGGAGAGGAATCCTCAGGTTCCGGTCCCGACTCCACACAAGGACTGAGGCCCCGGCATGGACGGGAGAGGAATCCCGAGAGGTCCCCTAGCAACTCGCATGGGGACTGGCCTTTCCTGAGGCCACCAGAGCGGGTCCCTGAGGTCTCCGTCGTAACTCCAGAAGACCTGCCGCAACTCGAGAAAATCCAGGAGGTTCTCCCCTCCAGGCGAGATGAGGCCCATTTCCTCTGAGGCGTCTCGAGGCTGATCACACCTCCCCTCTGGAACTTCGAAAGGCTCCTTCACACCCTTGGTGCAAATTAAGAAGTTCCCCGACATACCCGTCTCCACTCGAGAGGAATCACGAGGGTCCCGCCCACATCCCGAGGAGCCCCGTTTCCGCCTCATAGCTCGAGATGAGGGATCCATTCCCTGCATCGTCGGGAAAGAGTTCCCGGCGTTCCCGTCGCATCTCAAGAGGAGGCCCTCTCAACAGGAACGGCGAGAGGAACTCCAGGGTCGTGCCACCATTCCAAGAGTCCCCCAGATGTCTCAGTCCATTCCAGAGGAACCTCTTTTCCCTTCACCGGCTCGTCTTTCACGCCGAGGATCGACTCACACCAAGGTGGCACGTGGCACAGCCCTGTCGGAAAGCCTCGTGGGAAAGCCTCGAGGGACAGCCTCGAGGGAAAGCCACAGATCCCTTGATCCACGTGACAGGAAGCGTGACACTACTGCTGCAGCTCGGGAGGAAAGCGCACGTGCATGCCCCCACTCGAGACGAGGCCTGATTCCCTGGGGAGACTCAGAAGCACCCCAAGATCCATGGCAACACTGGAGAGGAATCCTCAGGTTCCGGCCCCGACTCCACACAAGGACTGAGGCCCCGGAATGGACGGGAGAGGAATCCCGAGAGGTCCCCTAGCAACTCGCATGGGGACTGGCCTTTCCTGAGGCCACCAGAGCGGGTCCCTGAGGTCCCCGTCGTAACTCGAGAAGACCTGCCGCAACTCGAGAAAATCCAGGAGGTTCTCTCCTCCAGGCGAGATGAGGCCCATTTCCGCTGAGGCGTCTCGAGGCTGATCACACCTGCCCTCTGGAACTTCGAAAGGGTCCTTCACACCCTTGGTGCAAATCAAGAAGTTCCCCGACATAGCCGTCTCCACTCGAGAGGAATCACGATGGTCCCGCCCACATCCAGAGGAGCCCCGTTTCTGCCTCGTAGCTCGAGATGAGGGATCCTTTCCCTGCTTCGTCGGGAAAGACTTCCCGGCGTTCCCGTCGCATCTCAAGAGGAGGCCCTCTCAACAGGAACGGCGAGAGGAACTCCAGGGTCGTGCCACCATTTCAAGAGTCCCCCAGATGTCTCAGTCCATTCCAGAGGAACCTCTTTTCCCTTCACCGGCTCGTCTTTCACGCCGAGGATCGACTCACACCAAGGTGGCACGTGGCACAGCCCTGTGTTAAAGCCTCGTGGGAAAGCCTCGAGGGACAGCCTCGAGGGAAAGCCACAGATCCCTTGATCCACCAGACAGGAAGCGTGACACTACTGCTGCAGCTCGGGAGGAAAGCGCACGTGCATGCCCCCACACGAGACGAGGCCTGACTCCCCTGGGGAGACTCAGAAGCACCCCAAGATCCATGGCAACACTGGAGAGGAATCCTCAGGTTCCGGCCCCGACTCCACACAAGGACTGAGGCCCCGGAATGGACGGGAGAGGAATCCCGAGAGGTCCCCTAGCAACTCGCATGGGGACTGGCCTTTCCTGAGGCCACCAGAGCGGGTCCCTGAGGTCCCCGTCGTAACTCGAGAAGACCTGCCGCAACTCGAGAATATCCAGGAGGTTCTCCCCTCCAGGCGAGATGAGGCCCATTTCCGCTGAGGCGTCTCGAGGCTGATCACACCTCCCCTCTGGAACTTCGAAAGGCTCCTTCACACCCTTGGTGCAAATCAAGAAGTTCCCCGACATACCCGTCTCCACTCGAGAGGAATCACGAGGGTCCCGCCCACATCCAGAGGAGCCCCGTTTCCGCCTCGTAGCTCGAGATGAGGGATCCATTCCCTGCATCTTCGGGAAAGAGTTCCCGGCGTTCCCGTCGCATCTCAAGAGGAGGCCCTCTCAACAGGAACGGCGAGAGGAACTCCAGGGTCGTGCCACCATTCCAAGAGTCCCCCAGATGTCTCAGTCCATTCCAGAGGAACCTCTTTTCCCTTCACCGGCTCGTCTTTCACGCCGAGGATCGACTCACACCAAGGTGGCACGTGGCACAGCCCTGTGGGAAAGCCTCGTGGGAAAGCCTCGAGGGACAGCCTCGAGGGAAAGCCACAGATCCCTTGATCCACGTGACAGGAAGCGTGACACTACTGCTGCAGCTCGGGAGGAAAGCGCACGTGCATGCCCCCACTCGAGACGAGGCCTGACTCCCCTGGGGAGACTCAGAAGCACCCCAAGATCCATGGCAACACTGGAGAGGAATCCTCAGGTTCCGGCCCCGACTCCACACAAGGACTGAGGCCCCGGAATGGACGGGAGAGGAATCCCGAGAGGTCCCCTAGCAACTCGCATGGGGACTGGCCTTTCCTGAGGCCACCAGAGCGGGTCCCTGAGGTCCCCGTCGTAACTCGAGAAGACCTGCCGCAACTCGAGAAAATCCAGGAGGTTCTCCCCTCCAGGCGAGATGAGGCCCATTTCCGCTGAGGCGTCTCGAGGCTGATCACACCTGCCCTCTGGAACTTCGAAAGGGTCCTTCACACCCTTGGTGCAAATCAAGAAGTTCCCCGACATAGCCGTCTCCACTTGAGAGGAATCACGATGGTCCCGCCCACATCCAGAGGAGCCCCGTTTCCGCCTCGTAGCTCGAGATGAGGGATCCTTTCCCTGCTTCGTCGGGAAAGACTCCCCGGCGTTCCCGTCGCATCTCAAGAGGAGGCCCTCTCAACAGGAACGGCGAGAGGAACTCCAGGGTCGTACCACCATTCCAAGAGTCCCCCGGATATCTCAGTCCATTCCAGAGGAACCTCTTTTCCCTTCACCGGCTCGTCCTTCATGCCGAGGATCGACTCACACCAAGGTGGCACGTGGCACAGCCCTGTGGGAAAGCCTCGTGGGAAAGCCTCGAGGGACAGCCTCGAGGGAAAGCCACAGATCCCTTGATCCACCAGACAGGAAGCGTGACACTACTGCTGCAGCTCGGGAGGAAAGCGCACGTGCATGCCCCCACTCGAGACGAGGCCTGACTCCCCTGGGGAGACTCAGAAGCACCCCAAGATCCATGGCAACACTGGAGAGGAATCCTCAGGTTCCGGCCCCGACTCCACACAAGGACTGAGGCCCCGGCATGGACGGGAGAGGAATCCCGAGAGGTCCCCTAGCAACTCGCATGGGGACTGGCCTTTCCTGAGGCCACCAGAGCGGGTCCCTGAGGTCCCCGTCGTAACTCGAGAAGACCTGCCGCAACTCGAGAAAATCCAGGAGGTTCTCCCCTCCAGGCGAGATGAGGCCCATTTCCGCTGAGGCGTCTCGAGGCTGATCACACCTCCCCTCTGGAACTTCGAAAGGCTCCTTCACACCCTTGGTGCAAATCAAGAAGTTCCCCGACATACCCGTCTCCACTCGAGAGGAATCACGAGGGTCCCGCCCACATCCAGAGGAGCCCCGTTTCCGCCTCGTAGCTCGAGATGAGGGATCCATTCCCTGCATCGTCGGGAAAGAGTTCCCGGCGTTCCCGTCGCATCTCAAGAGGAGGCCCTCTCAACAGGAACGGCGAGAGGAACTCCAGGGTCGTGCCACCATTCCAAGAGTCCCCCAGATGTCTCAGTCCATTCCAGAGGAACCTCTTTTCCCTTCACCGGCTCGTCTTTCACGCCGAGGATCGACTCACACCAAGGTGGCACGTGGCACAGCCCTGTGGGAAAGCCTCGTGGGAAAGCCTCGAGGGACAGCCTCGAGGGAAAGCCACAGATCCCTTGATCCACGTGACAGGAAGCGTGACACTACTGCTGCAGCTCGGGAGGAAAGCGCACGTGCATGCCCCCACTCGAGACGAGGCCTGACTCCCCTGGGGAGACTCAGAAGCACCCCAAGATCCATGGCAACACTGGAGAGGAATCCTCAGGTTCCGGCCCCGACTCCACACAAGGACTGAGGCCCCGGCATGGACGGGAGAGGAATCCCGAGAGGTCCCCTAGCAACTCGCATGGGGACTGGCCTTTCCTGAGGCCACCAGAGCGGGTCCCTGAGGTCCCCGTCGTAACTCGAGAAGACCTGCCGCAACTCGAGAAAATCCAGGAGGTTCTCCCCTCCAGGCGAGATGAGGCCCATTTCCGCTGAGGCGTCTCGAGGCTGATCACAACTCCCCTCTGGAACTTCGAAAGGGTCCTTCACACCCTTGGTGCAAATCAAGAAGTTCCCCGACATACCCGTCTCCACTCGAGAGGAATCACGAGGGTCCCGCCCACATCCAGAGGAGCCCCGTTTCCGCCTCGTAGCTCGAGATGAGGGATCCATTCCCTGCATCGTCGGGAAAGAGTTCCCGGCGTTCCCGTCGCATCTCAAGAGGAGGCCCTCTCAACAGGAACGGCCAGAGGAACTCCAGGGTCGCGCCACCATTCCAAGAGTCCCCCAGATGTCTCAGTCCATTCCAGAGGAATCTCTTTTCCCTTCACCGGCTCGTCTTTCACGCCGAGGATCGACTCACACCAAGGTGGCACGTGGCACAGCCCTGTGGGATAGCCTGTGGGAAAGCCTCTAGGGACAGCCTCGAGGGAAAGCCACAGATCCCTTGATCCATGTGACAGGAAGCGTGACACTACTGCTGCAGCTCGGGAGGAAAGCGCACGTGCATGCCCCCACTCGAGACGAGGCCTGACTCCCCTGGGGAGACTCAGAAGCACCCCAAGATCCATGGCAACACTGGAGAGGAATCCTCAGGTTCCGGCCCCGACTCCACACAAGGACTGAGGCCCCGGCACGGACGGGAGAGGAATCCCGAGAGGTCCCCTAGCAACTCGCATGGGGACTGGCCTTTCCTGAGGCCACCAGAGCGGGTCCCTGAGGTCCCCGTCGTAACTCGAGAAGACCTGCCGCAACTCGAGAAAATCCAGGAGGTTCTCCCCTCCAGGCGAGATGAGGCCCATTTCCTCTGAGGCGTCTCGAGGCTGATCACACCTCCCCTCTGGAACTTCGAAAGGCTCCTTCACACCCTTGGTGCAAATTAAGAAGTTCCCCGACATACCCGTCTCCACTCGAGAGGAATCACGAGGGTCCCGCCCACATCCCGAGGAGCCCCGTTTCCGCCTCATAGCTCGAGATGAGGGATCCATTCCCTGCATCTTCGGGAAAGAGTTCCCGGCGTTCCCGTCGCATCTCAAGAGGAGGCCCTCTCAACAGGAACGGCGAGAGGAACTCCAGGGTCGTGCCACCATTCCAAGAGTCCCCCAGATGTCTCAGTCCATTCCAGAGGAACCTCTTTTCCCTTCACCGGCTCGTCTTTCACGCCGAGGATCGACTCACACCAAGGTGGCACGTGGCACAGCCCTGTGGGAAAGCCTCGTGGGAAAGCCTCGAGGGACAGCCTCGAGGGAAAGCCACAGATCCCTTGATCCACGTGACAGGAAGCGTGACACTACTGCTGCAGCTCGGGAGGAAAGCGCACGTGCATGCCCCCACTCGAGACGAGGCCTGATTCCCTGGGGAGACTCAGAAGCACCCCAAGATCCATGGCAACACTGGAGAGGAATCCTCAGGTTCCGGCCCCGACTCCACACAAGGACTGAGGCCCCGGAATGGACGGGAGAGGAATCCCGAGAGGTCCCCTAGCAACTCGCATGGGGACTGGCCTTTCCTGAGGCCACCAGAGTGGGTCCCTGAGGTCCCCGTCGTAACTCGAGAAGACCTGCCGCAACTCGAGAAAATCCAGGAGGTTCTCCCCTCCAGGCGAGATGAGGCCCATTTCCGCTGAGGCGTCTCGAGGCTGATCACACCTGCCCTCTGGAACTTCGAAAGGGTCCTTCACACCCTTGGTGCAAATCAAGAAGTTCCCCGACATAGCCGTCTCCACTTGAGAGGAATCACGATGGTCCCGCCCACATCCAGAGGAGCCCCGTTTCCGCCTCGTAGCTCGAGATGAGGGATCCTTTCCCTGCTTCGTCGGAAAAGACTCCCCGGCGTTCCCGTCACATCTCAAGAGGAGGCCCTCTCAACAGGAACGGCGAGAGGAACTCCAGGGTCGTGCCACCATTCCAAGAGTCCCCCAGATGTCTCAGTCCATTCCAGAGGAACCTCTTTTCCCTTCACCGGCTCGTCTTTCACGCCGAGGATCGACTCACACCAAGGTGGCACGTGGCACAGCCCTGTGGGAAAGCCTCGTGGGAAAGCCTCGAGGGACAGCCTCGAGGGAAAGCCACAGATCCCTTGATCCACCAGACAGGAAGCGTGACACTACTGCTGCAGCTCGGGAGGAAAGCGCACGTGCATGCCCCCACTCGAGACGAGGCCTGACTCCCCTGGGGAGACTCAGAAGCACCCCAAGATCCATGGCAACACTGGAGAGGAATCCTCAGGTTCCGGCCCCGACTCCACACAAGGACTGAGGCCCCGGCATGGACGGGAGAGGAATCCCGAGAGGTCCCCTAGCAACTCGCATGGGGATTGGCCTTTCCTGAGGCCACCAGAGCGGGTCCCTGAGGTCCCCGTCGTAACTCGAGAAGACCTGCCGCAACTCGAGAAAATCCAGGAGGTTCTCCCCTCCAGGCGAGATGAGGCCCATTTCCGCTGAGGCGTCTCGAGGCTGATCACACCTCCCCTCTGGAACTTCGAAAGGCTCCTTCACACCCTTGGTGCAAATCAAGAAGTTCCCCGACATACCCGTCTCCACTCGAGAGGAATCACGAGGGTCCCGCCCACATCCAGAGGAGCCCCGTTTCCGCCTCGTAGCTCGAGATGAGGGATCCTTTCCCTGCTTCGTCGGGAAAGAGTTCCCGGCGTTCCCGTCGCATCTCAAGAGGACGCCCTCTCAACAGGAACGGCGAGAGGAACTCCAGGGTCGTGCCACCATTCCAAGAGTCCCCCAGATGTCTCAGTCCATTCCAGAGGAACCTCTTTTCCCTTCACCGGCTCGTCTTTAACGCCGAGGATCGACTCACACCAAGGTGGCACGTGGCACAGCCCTGTGGGAAAGCCTCGTGGGAAAGCCTCGAGGGACAGCCTCGAGGGAAAGCCACAGATCCCTTGATCCACGTGACAGGAAGCGTGACACTACTGCTGCAGCTCGGGAGGAAAGCGCACGTGCATGCCCCCACTCGAGACGAGGCCTGACTCCCCTGGGGAGACTCAGAAGCACCCCAAGATCCATGGCAACACTGGAGAGGAATCCTCAGGTTCCGGTCCCGACTCCACACAAGGACTGAGGCCCCGGCATGGACGGGAGAGGAATCCCGAGAGGTCCCCTTGCAACTCGCATGGGGACTGGCCTTTCCTGAGGCCACCAGAGCGGGTCCCTGAGGTCTCCGTCGTAACTCCAGAAGACCTGCCGCAACTCGAGAAAATCCAGGAGGTTCTCCCCTCCAGGCGAGATGAGGCCCATTTCCTCTGAGGCGTCTCGAGGCTGATCACACCTCGCCTCTGGAACTTCGAAAGGCTCCTTCACACCCTTGGTGCAAATTAAGAAGTTCCCCGACATACCCGTCTCCACTCGAGAGGAATCACGAGGGTCCCGCCCACATCCCGAGGAGCCCCGTTTCCGCCTCATAGCTCGAGATGAGGGATCCATTCCCTGCATCGTCGGGAAAGAGTTCCCGGCGTTCCCGTCGCATCTCAAGAGGAGGCCCTCTCAACAGGAACGGCGAGAGGAACTCCAGGGTCGTGCCACCATTCCAAGAGTCCCCCAGATGTCTCAGTCCATTCCAGCGGAACCTCTTTTCCCTTCACCGGCTCGTCTTTCACGCCGAGGATCGACTCACACCAAGGTGGCACGTGGCACAGCCCTGTCGGAAAGCCTCGTGGGAAAGCCTCGAGGGACAGCCTCGAGGGAAAGCCACAGATCCCTTGATCCACGTGACAGGAAGCGTGACACTACTGCTGCAGCTCGGGAGGAAAGCGCACGTGCATGCCCCCACTCGAGACGAGGCCTGATTCCCTGGGGAGACTCAGAAGCACCCCAAGATCCATGGCAACACTGGAGAGGAATCCTCAGGTTCCGGCCCCGACTCCACACAAGGACTGAGGCCCCGGAATGGACGGGAGAGGAATCCCGAGAGGTCCCCTAGCAACTCGCATGGGGACTGGCCTTTCCTGAGGCCACCAGAGCGGGTCCCTGAGGTCCCCGTCGTAACTCGAGAAGACCTGCCGCAACTCGAGAAAATCCAGGAGGTTCTCCCCTCCAGGCGAGATGAGGCCCATTTCCGCTGAGGCGTCTCGAGGCTGATCACACCTGCCCTCTGGAACTTCGAAAGGGTCCTTCACACCCTTGGTGCAAATCAAGAAGTTCCCCGACATAGCCGTCTCCACTTGAGAGGAATCACGATGGTCCCGCCCACATCCAGAGGAGCCCCGTTTCCGCCTCGTAGCTCGAGATGAGGGATCCTTTCCCTGCTTCGTCGGGAAAGACTCCCCGGCGTTCCCGTCGCATCTCAAGAGGAGGCCCTCTCAACAGGAACGGCGAGAGGAACTCCAGGGTCGTACCACCATTCCAAGAGTCCCCCAGATATCTCAGTCCATTCCAGAGGAACCTCTTTTCCCTTCACCGGCTCGTCTTTCACGCCGAGGATCGACTCACACCAAGGTGGCACGTGGCACAGCCCTGTGGGAAAGCCTCGTGGGAAAGCCTCGAGGGACAGCCTCGAGGGAAAGCCACAGATCCCTTGATCCACGTGACAGGAAGCGTGACACTACTGCTGCAGCTCGGGAGGAAAGCGCACGTGCATGCCCCCACTCGAGACGAGGCCTGACTCCCCTGGGGAGACTCAGAAGCACCCCAAGATCCATGGCAACACTGGAGAGGAATCCTCAGGTTCCGGCCCCGACTCCACACAAGGACTGAGGCCCCGGCATGGACGGGAGAGGAATCCCGAGAGGTCCCCTAGCAACTCGCATGGGGACTGGCCTTTCCTGAGGCCACCAGAGCGGGTCCCTGAGGTCCCCGTCGTAACTCGAGAAGACCTGCCGCAACTCGAGAAAATCCAGGAGGTTCTCCCCTCCAGGCGAGATGAGGCCCATTTCCGCTGAGGCGTCTCGAGGCTGATCACACCTCCCCTCTGGAACTTCGAAAGGCTCCTTCACACCCTTGGTGCAAATCAAGAAGTTCCCCGACATACCCGTCTCCACTCGAGAGGAATCACGAGGGTCCCGCCCACATCCAGAGGAGCCCCGTTTCCGCCTCGTAGCTCGAGATGAGGGATCCATTCCCTGCATCGTCGGGAAAGAGTTCCCGGCGTTCCCGTCGCTCTCAAGAGGAGGCCCTCTCAACAGGAACGGCGAGAGGAACTCCAGGGTCGTGCCACCATTCCAAGAGTCCCCCAGATGTCTCAGTCCATTCCAGAGGAACCTCTTTTCCCTTCACCGGCTCGTCTTTCACGCCGAGGATCGACTCACACCAAGGTGGCACGTGGCACAGCCCTGTGGGAAAGCCTCGTGGGAAAGCCTCGAGGGACAGCCTCGAGGGAAAGCCACAGATCCCTTGATCCACGTGACAGGAAGCGTGACACTACTGCTGCAGCTCGGGAGGAAAGCGCACGTGCATGCCCCCACTCGAGACGAGGCCTGACTCCCCTGGGGAGACTCAGAAGCACCCCAAGATCCATGGCAACACTGGAGAGGAATCCTCAGGTTCCGGCCCCGACTCCACACAAGGACTGAGGCCCCGGCATGGACGGGAGAGGAATCCCGAGAGGTCCCCTAGCAACTCGCATGGGGACTGGCCTTTCCTGAGGCCACCAGAGCGGGTCCCTGAGGTCCCCGTCGTAACTCGAGAAGACCTGCCGCAACTCGAGAAAATCCAGGAGGTTCTCCCCTCCAGGCGAGATGAGGCCCATTTCCGCTGAGGCGTCTCGAGGCTGATCACAACTCCCCTCTGGAACTTCGAAAGGGTCCTTCACACCCTTGGTGCAAATCAAGAAGTTCCCCCGACATACCCGTCTCCACTCGAGAGGAATCACGAGGGTCCCGCCCACATCCAGAGGAGCCCCGTTTCCGCCTCGTAGCTCGAGATGAGGGATCCATTCCCTGCATCGTCGGGAAAGAGTTCCCGGCGTTCCCGTCGCATCTCAAGAGGAGGCCCTCTCAACAGGAACGGCCAGAGGAACTCCAGGGTCGCGCCACCATTCCAAGAGTCCCCCAGATGTCTCAGTCCATTCCAGAGGAATCTCTTTTCCCTTCACCGGCTCGTCTTTCACGCCGAGGATCGACTCACACCAAGGTGGCACGTGGCACAGCCCTGTGGGATAGCCTGTGGGAAAGCCTCTAGGGACAGCCTCGAGGGAAAGCCACAGATCCCTTGATCCATGTGACAGGAAGCGTGACACTACTGCTGCAGCTCGGGAGGAAAGCGCACGTGCATGCCCCCACTCGAGACGAGGCCTGACTCCCCTGGGGAGACTCAGAAGCACCCCAAGATCCATGGCAACACTGGAGAGGAATCCTCAGGTTCCGGCCCCGACTCCACACAAGGACTGAGGCCCCGGCACGGAGGGGAGAGGAATCCCGAGAGGTCCCCTAGCAACTCGCATGGGGACTGGCCTTTCCTGAGGCCACCAGAGCGGGTCCCTGAGGTCCCCGTCGTAACTCGAGAAGACCTGCCGCAACTCGAGAAAATCCAGGAGGTTCTCCCCTCCAGGCGAGATGAGGCCCATTTCCTCTGAGGCGTCTCGAGGCTGATCACACCTCCCCTCTGGAACTTCGAAAGGCTCCTTCACACCCTTGGTGCAAATTAAGAAGTTCCCCGACATACCCGTCTCCACTCGAGAGGAATCACGAGGGTCCCGCCCACATCCCGAGGAGCCCCGTTTCCGCATCATAGCTCGAGATGAGGGATCCATTCCCTGCATCTTCGGGAAAGAGTTCCCGGCGTTCCCGTCGCATCTCAAGAGGAGGCCCTCTCAACAGGAACGGCGAGAGGAACTCCAGGGTCGTGCCACCATTCCAAGAGTCCCCCCAGATGTCTCAGTCCATTCCAGAGGAACCTCTTTTCCCTTCACCGGCTCGTCTTTCACGCCGAGGATCGACTCACACCAAGGTGGCACGTGGCACAGCCCTGTGGGAAAGCCTCGTGGGAAAGCCTCGAGGGACAGCCTCGAGGGAAAGCCACAGATCCCTTGATCCACGTGACAGGAAGCGTGACACTACTGCTGCAGCTCGGGAGGAAAGCGCACGTGCATGCCCCCACTCGAGACGAGGCCTGATTCCCTGGGGAGACTCAGAAGCACCCCAAGATCCATGGCAACACTGGAGAGGAATCCTCAGGTTCCGGCCCCGACTCCACACAAGGACTGAGGCCCCGGAATGGACGGGAGAGGAATCCCGAGAGGTCCCCTAGCAACTCGCATGGGGACTGGCCTTTCCTGAGGCCACCAGAGCGGGTCCCTGAGGTCCCCGTCGTAACTCGAGAAGACCTGCCGCAACTCGAGAAAATCCAGGAGGTTCTCCCCTCCAGGCGAGATGAGGCCCATTTCCGCTGAGGCGTCTCGAGGCTGATCACACCTGCCCTCTGGAACTTCGAAAGGGTCCTTCACACCCTTGGTGCAAATCAAGAAGTTCCCCGACATAGCCGTCTCCACTTGAGAGGAATCACGATGGTCCCGCCCACATCCAGAGGAGCCCCGTTTCCGCCTCGTAGCTCGAGATGAGGGATCCTTTCCCTGCTTCTTCGGAAAAGACTCCCCGGCGTTCCCGTCGCATCTCAAGAGGAGGCCCTCTCAACAGGAACGGCGAGAGGAACTCCAGGGTCGTGCCACCATTCCAAGAGTCCCCCAGATGTCTCAGTCCATTCCAGAGGAACCTCTTTTCCCTTCACCGGCTCGTCTTTCACGCCGAGGATCGACTCACACCAAGGTGGCACGTGGCACAGCCCTGTGGGAAAGCCTCGTGGGAAAGCCTCGAGGGACAGCCTCGAGGGAAAGCCACAGATCCCTTGATCCACCAGACAGGAAGCGTGACACTACTGCTGCAGCTCGGGAGGAAAGCGCACGTGCATGCCCCCACTCGAGACGAGGCCTGACTCCCCTGGGGAGACTCAGAAGCACCCCAAGATCCATGGCAACACTGGAGAGGAATCCTCAGGTTCCGGCCCCGACTCCACACAAGGACTGAGGCCCCGGCATGGACGGGAGAGGAATCCCGAGAGGTCCCCTAGCAACTCGCATGGGGATTGGCCTTTCCTGAGGCCACCAGAGCGGGTCCCTGAGGTCCCCGTCGTAACTCGAGAAGACCTGCCGCAACTCGAGAAAATCCAGGAGGTTCTCCCCTCCAGGCGAGATGAGGCCCATTTCCGCTGAGGCGTCTCGAGGCTGATCACACCTCCCCTCTGGAACTTCGAAAGGCTCCTTCACACCCTTGGTGCAAATCAAGAAGTTCCCCGACATACCCGTCTCCACTCGAGAGGAATCACGAGGGTCCCGCCCACATCCAGAGGAGCCCCGTTTCCGCCTCGTAGCTCGAGATGAGGGATCCTTTCCCTGCTTCGTCGGGAAAGAGTTCCCGGCGTTCCCGTCGCATCTCAAGAGGACGCCCTCTCAACAGGAACGGCGAGAGGAACTCCAGGGTCGTGCCACCATTCCAAGAGTCCCCCAGATGTCTCAGTCCATTCCAGAGGAACCTCTTTTCCCTTCACCGGCTCGTCTTTAACGCCGAGGATCGACTCACACCAAGGTGGCACGTGGCACAGCCCTGTGGGAAAGCCTCCTGGGAAAGCCTCGAGGGACAGCCTCGAGGGAAAGCCACAGATCCCTTGATCCACGTGACAGGAAGCGTGACACTACTGCTGCAGCTCGGGAGGAAAGCGCACGTGCATGCCCCCACTCGAGACGAGGCCTGACTCCCCTGGGGAGACTCAGAAGCACCCCAAGATCCATGGCAACAATGGAGAGGAATCCTCAGGTTCCGGTCCCGACTCCACACAAGGACTGAGGCCCCGGCATGGACGGGAGAGGAATCCCGAGAGGTCCCCTAGCAACTCGCATGGGGACTGGCCTTTCCTGAGGCCACAAGAGCGGGTCCCTGAGGTCCCCGTCGTAACTCGAGAAGACCTGCCGCACCTCGAGAAAATCCAGGAGGTTCTCCCCTCCAGGCGAGATGAGGCCCATTTCCGCTGAGGCGTCTCGAGGCTGATCACACCTCCCCTCTGGAACTTCGAAAGGCTCCTTCACACCCTTGGTGCAAATCAAGAAGTTCCCCGACATACCCGTCTCCACTCGAGAGGAATCACGAGGGTCCCGCCCACATCCAGAGGAGCCCCGTTTCCGCCTCGTAGCTCGAGATGAGGGATCCATTCCCTGCATCTTCGGGAAAGAGTTCCCGGCGTTCCCGTCGCATCTCAAGAGGAGGCCCTCTCAACAGGAACGGCGAGAGGAACTCCAGGGTCGTGCCACCATTCCAAGAGTCCCCCAGATGTCTCAGTCCATTCCAGAGGAACCTCTTTTCCCCTTCACCGGCTCGTCTTTCACGCCGAGGATCGACTCACACCAAGGTGGCACGTGGCACAGCCCTGTGGGAAAGCCTCGTGGGAAAGCCTCGAGGGACAGCCTCGAGGGAAAGCCACAGATCCCTTGATCCACGTGACAGGAAGCGTGACACTACTGCTGCAGCTCGGGAGGAAAGCGCACGTGCATGCCCCCACTCGAGACGAGGCCTGACTCCCCTGGGGAGACTCAGAAGCACCCCAAGATCCATGGCAACACTGGAGAGGAATCCTCAGGTTCCGGCCCCGACTCCACACAAGGACTGAGGCCCCGGCATGGACGGGAGAGGAATCCCGAGAGGTCCCCTAGCAACTCGCATGGGGACTGGCCTTTCCTGAGGCCACCAGAGCGGGTCCCTGAGGTCCCCGTCGTAACTCGAGAAGACCTGCCGCACCTCGAGAAAATCCAGGAGGTTCTCCCCTCCAGGCGAGATGAGGCCCATTTCCGCTGAGGCGTCTCGAGGCTGATCACACCTCCCCTCTGGAACTTCGAAAGGCTCCTTCACACCCTTGGTGCAAATCAAGAAGTTCCCCGACATACCCGTCTCCACTCGAGAGGAATCACGAGGGTCCCGCCCACATCCAGAGGAGCCCCGTTTCCGCCTCGTAGCTCGAGATGAGGGATCCATTCCCTGCATCTTCGGGAAAGAGTTCCCGGCGTTCCCGTCGCATCTCAAGAGGAGGCCCTCTCAACAGGAACGGCCAGAGGAACTCCAGGGTCGTGCCACCATTCCAAGAGTCCCCCAGATGTCTCAGTCCATTCCAGAGGAACCTCTTTTCCCTTCACCGGCTCGTCTTTCACGCCGAGGATCGACTCACACCAAGGTGGCACGTGGCACAGCCCTGTGGGAAAGCCTCGTGGGAAAGCCTCGAGGGACAGCCTCGAGGGAAAGCCACAGATCCCTTGATCCACGTGACAGGAAGCGTGACACTACTGCTGCAGCTCGGGAGGAAAGCGCACGTGCATGCCCCCACTCGAGACGAGGCCTGACTCCCCTGGGGAGACTCAGAAGCACCCCAAGATCCATGGCAACACTGGAGAGGAATCCTCAGGTTCCGGCCCCGACTCCACACAAGGACTGAGGCCCCGGAATGGACGGGAGAGGAATCCCGAGAGGTCCCCTAGCAACTCGCATGGGGACTGGCCTTTCCTGAGGCCACCAGAGCGGGTCCCTGAGGTCCCCGTCGTAACTCGAGAAGACCTGCCGCAACTCGAGAAAATCCAGGAGGTTCTCCCCTCCAGGCGAGATGAGGCCCATTTCCGCTGAGGCGTCTCGAGGCTGATCACACCTGCCCTCTGGAACTTCGAAAGGGTCCTTCACACCCTTGGTGCAAATCAAGAAGTTCCCCGACATAGCCGTCTCCACTTGAGAGGAATCACGATGGTCCCGCCCACATCCAGAGGAGCCCCGTTTCCGCCTCGTAGCTCGAGATGAGGGATCCTTTCCCTGCTTCGTCGGGAAAGACTCCCCGGCGTTCCCGTCGCATCTCAAGAGGAGGCCCTCTCAACAGGAACGGCGAGAGGAACTCCAGGGTCGTGCCACCATTCCAAGAGTCCCCCAGATGTCTCAGTCCATTCCAGAGGAACCTCTTTTCCCTTCACCGGCTCGTCTTTCACGCCGAGGATCGACTCACACCAAGGTGGCACGTGGCACAGCCCTGTGGGAAAGCCTCGTGGGAAAGCCTCGAGGGACAGCCTCGAGGGAAAGCCACAGATCCCTTGATCCACGTGACAGGAAGCGTGACACTACTGCTGCAGCTCGGGAGGAAAGCGCACGTGCATGCCCCCACTCGAGACGAGGCCTGATTCCCTGGGGAGACTCAGAAGCACCCCAAGATCCATGGCAACACTGGAGAGGAATCCTCAGGTTCCGGCCCCGACTCCACACAAGGACTGAGGCCCCGGAATGGACGGGAGAGGAATCCCGAGAGGTCCCCTAGCAACTCGCATGGGGACTGGCCTTTCCTGAGGCCACCAGAGCGGGTCCCTGAGGTCCCCGTCGTAACTCGAGAAGACCTGCCGCAACTCGAGAAAATCCAGGAGGTTCTCCCCTCCAGGCGAGATGAGGCCCATTTCCGCTGAGGCGTCTCGAGGCTGATCACACCTGCCCTCTGGAACTTCGAAAGGCTCCTTCACACCCTTGGTGCAAATCAAGAAGTTCCCCGACATAGCCGTCTCCACTTGAGAGGAATCACGATGGTCCCGCCCACATCCAGAGGAGCCCCGTTTCCGCCTTGTAGCTCGAGATGAGGGATCCTTTCCCTGCTTCGTCGGAAAAGACTCCCCGGCGTTCCCGTCGCATCTCAAGAGGAGGCCCTCTCAACATGAACGGCGAGAGGAACTCCAGGGTCGTGCCACCATTCCAAGAGTCCCCCAGATGTCTCAGTCCATTCCAGAGGAACCTCTTTTCCCTTCACCGGCTCGTCTTTCACGCCGAGGATCGACTCACACCAAGGTGGCACGTGGCACAGCCCTGTGGGAAAGCCTCGTGGGAAAGCCTCGAGGGACAGCCTCGAGGGAAAGCCACAGATCCCTTGATCCACCAGACAGGAAGCGTGACACTACCTGCTGCAGCTCGGGAGGAAAGCGCACGTGCATGCCCCCACTCGAGACGAGGCCTGACTCCCCTGGGGAGACTCAGAAGCACCCCAAGATCCATGGCAACACTGGAGAGGAATCCTCAGGTTCCGGCCCCGACTCCACACAAGGACTGAGGCCCCGGCATGGACGGGAGAGGAATCCCGAGAGGTCCCCTAGCAACTCGCATGGGGATTGGCCTTTCCTGAGGCCACCAGAGCGGGTCCCTGAGGTCCCCGTCGTAACTCGAGAAGACCTGCCGCAACTCGAGAAAATCCAGGAGGTTCTCCCCTCCAGGCGAGATGAGGCCCATTCCGCTGAGGCGTCTCGAGGCTGATCACACCTCCCCTCTGGAACTTCGAAAGGCTCCTTCACACCCTTGGTGCAAATCAAGAAGTTCCCCGACATACCCGTCTCCACTCGAGAGGAATCACGAGGGTCCCGCCCACATCCAGAGGAGCCCCGTTTCCGCCTCGTAGCTCGAGATGAGGGATCCTTTCCCTGCTTCGTCGGGAAAGAGTTCCCGGCGTTCCCGTCGCATCTCAAGAGGACGCCCTCTCAACAGGAACGGCGAGAGGAACTCCAGGGTCGTGCCACCATTCCAAGAGTCCCCCAGATGTCTCAGTCCATTCCAGAGGAACCTCTTTTCCCTTCACCGGCTCGTCTTTCACGCCGAGGATCGACTCACACCAAGGTGGCACGTGGCACAGCCCTGTGGGAAAGCCTCGTGGGAAAGCCTCGAGGGACAGCCTCGAGGGAAAGCCACAGATCCCTTGATCCACGTGACAGGAAGCGTGACACTACTGCTGCAGCTCGGGAGGAAAGCGCACGTGCATGCCCCCACTCGAGACGAGGCCTGACTCCCCTGGGGAGACTCAGAAGCACCCCAAGATCCATGGCAACACTGGAGAGGAATCCTCAGGTTCCGGTCCCGACTCCACACAAGGACTGAGGCCCCGGCATGGACGGGAGAGGAATCCCGAGAGGTCCCCTAGCAACTCGCATGGGGACTGGCCTTTCCTGAGGCCACCAGAGCGGGTCCCTGAGGTCTCCGTCGTAACTCCAGAAGACCTGCCGCAACTCGAGAAAATCCAGGAGGTTCTCCCCTCCAGGCGAGATGAGGCCCATTTCCTCTGAGGCGTCTCGAGGCTGATCACACCTCCCCTCTGGAACTTCGAAAGGCTCCTTCACACCCTTGGTGCAAATTAAGAAGTTCCCCGACATACCCGTCTCCACTCGAGAGGAATCACGAGGGTCCCGCCCACATCCCGAGGAGCCCCGTTTCCGCCTCATAGCTCGAGATGAGGGATCCATTCCCTGCATCGTCGGGAAAGAGTTCCCGGCGTTCCCGTCGCATCTCAAGAGGAGGCCCTCTCAACAGGAACGGCGAGAGGAACTCCAGGGTCGTGCCACCATTCCAAGAGTCCCCCAGATGTCTCAGTCCATTCCAGAGGAACCTCTTTTCCCTTCACCGGCTCGTCTTTCACGCCGAGGATCGACTCACACCAAGGTGGCACGTGGCACAGCCCTGTCGGAAAGCCTCGTGGGAAAGCCTCGAGGGACAGCCTCGAGGGAAAGCCACAGATCCCTTGATCCACGTGACAGGAAGCGTGACACTACTGCTGCAGCTCGGGAGGAAAGCGCACGTGCATGCCCCCACTCGAGACGAGGCCTGATTCCCTGGGGAGACTCAGAAGCACCCCAAGATCCATGGCAACACTGGAGAGGAATCCTCAGGTTCCGGCCCCGACTCCACACAAGGACTGAGGCCCCGGAATGGACGGGAGAGGAATCCCGAGAGGTCCCCTAGCAACTCGCATGGGGACTGGCCTTTCCTGAGGCCACCAGAGCGGGTCCCTGAGGTCCCCGTCGTAACTCGAGAAGACCTGCCGCAACTCGAGAAAATCCAGGAGGTTCTCTCCTCCAGGCGAGATGAGGCCCATTTCCGCTGAGGCGTCTCGAGGCTGATCACCCCTGCCCTCTGGAACTTCGAAAGGGTCCTTCACACCCTTGGTGCAAATCAAGAAGTTCCCCGACATAGCCGTCTCCACTCGAGAGGAATCACGATGGTCCCGCCCACATCCAGAGGAGCCCCGTTTCTGCCTCGTAGCTCGAGATGAGGGATCCTTTCCCTGCTTCGTCGGGAAAGACTTCCCGGCGTTCCCGTCGCATCTCAAGAGGAGGCCCTCTCAACAGGAACGGCGAGAGGAACTCCAGGGTCGTGCCACCATTTCAAGAGTCCCCCAGATGTCTCAGTCCATTCCAGAGGAACCTCTTTTCCCTTCACCGGCTCGTCTTTCACGCCGAGGATCGACTCACACCAAGGTGGCACGTGGCACAGCCCTGTGTTAAAGCCTCGTGGGAAAGCCTCGAGGGACAGCCTCGAGGGAAAGCCACAGATCCCTTGATCCACCAGACAGGAAGCGTGACACTACTGCTGCAGCTCGGGAGGAAAGCGCACGTGCATGCCCCCACTAGAGACGAGGCCTGACTCCCCTGGGGAGACTCAGAAGCACCCCAAAATCCATGGCAACACTGGAGAGGAATGCTCAGGTTCAGGCCCTGACTCCACACAAGGACTGAGGCCCCGGAATGGACGGGAGAGGAATCCCGAGAGGTCCCCTAGCAACTCGCATGGGGACTGGCCTTTCCTGAGGCCACCAGAGCGGGTCCCTGAGGTCCCCGTCGTAACTCGAGAAGACCTGCCGCACCTCGAGAAAATCCAGGAGGTTCTCCCCTCCAGGCGAGATGAGGCCCATTTCCGCTGAGGCGTCTCGAGGCTGATCACACCTCCCCTCTGGAACTTCGAAAGGCTCCTTCACACCCTTGGTGCAAATCAAGAAGTTCCCCGACATACCCGTCTCCACTCGAGAGGAATCACGAGGGTCCCGCCCACATCCAGAGGAGCCCCGTTTCCGCCTCGTAGCTCGAGATGAGGGATCCATTCCCTGCATCTTCGGGAAAGAGTTCCCGGCGTTCCCGTCGCATCTCAAGAGGAGGCCCTCTCAACAGGAACGGCGAGAGGAACTCCAGGGTCGTGCCACCATTCCAAGAGTCCCCCAGATGTCTCAGTCCATTCCAGAGGAACCTCTTTTCCCTTCACCGGCTCGTCTTTCACGCCGAGGATCGACTCACACCAAGGTGGCACGTGGCACAGCCCTGTGGGAAAGCCTCGTGGGAAAGCCTCGAGGGACAGCCTCGAGGGAAAGCCACAGATCCCTTGATCCACGTGACAGGAAGCGTGACACTACTGCTGCAGCTCGGGAGGAAAGCGCACGTGCATGCCCCCACTCGAGACGAGGCCTGACTCCCCTGGGGAGACTCAGAAGCACCCCAAGATCCATGGCAACACTGGAGAGGAATCCTCAGGTTCCGGCCCCGACTCCACACAAGGACTGAGGCCCCGGAATGGACGGGAGAGGAATCCCGAGAGGTCCCCTAGCAACTCGCATGGGGACTGGCCTTTCCTGAGGCCACCAGAGCGGGTCCCTGAGGTCCCCGTCGTAACTCGAGAAGACCTGCCGCAACTCGAGAAAATCCAGGAGGTTCTCCCCTCCAGGCGAGATGAGGCCCATTTCCGCTGAGGCGTCTCGAGGCTGATCACACCTGCCCTCTGGAACTTCGAAAGGGTCCTTCACACCCTTGGTGCAAATCAAGAAGTTCCCCGACATAGCCGTCTCCACTTGAGAGGAATCACGATGGTCCCGCCCACATCCAGAGGAGCCCCGTTTCCGCCTCGTAGCTCGAGATGAGGGATCCTTTCCCTGCTTCGTCGGGAAAGACTCCCCGGCGTTCCCGTCGCATCTCAAGAGGAGGCCCTCTCAACAGGAACGGCGAGAGGAACTCCAGGGTCGTACCACCATTCCAAGAGTCCCCCAGATATCTCAGTCCATTCCAGAGGAACCTCTTTTCCCTTCACCGGCTCGTCTTTCACGCCGAGGATCGACTCACACCAAGGTGGCACGTGGCACAGCCCTGTGGGAAAGCCTCGTGGGAAAGCCTCGAGGGACAGCCTCGAGGGAAAGCCACAGATCCCTTGATCCACGTGACAGGAAGCGTGACACTACTGCTGCAGCTCGGGAGGAAAGCGCACGTGCATGCCCCCACTCGAGACGAGGCCTGACTCCCCTGGGGAGACTCAGAAGCACCCCAAGATCCATGGCAACACTGGAGAGGAATCCTCAGGTTCCGGCCCCGACTCCACACAAGGACTGAGGCCCCGGCATGGACGGGAGAGGAATCCCGAGAGGTCCCCTAGCAACTCGCATGGGGACTGGCCTTTCCTGAGGCCACCAGAGCGGGTCCCTGAGGTCCCCGTCGTAACTCGAGAAGACCTGCCGCAACTCGAGAAAATCCAGGAGGTTCTCCCCTCCAGGCGAGATGAGGCCCATTTCCGCTGAGGCGTCTCGAGGCTGATCACACCTCCCCTCTGGAACTTCGAAAGGCTCCTTCACACCCTTGGTGCAAATCAAGAAGTTCCCCGACATACCCGTCTCCACTCGAGAGGAATCACGAGGGTCCCGCCCACATCCAGAGGAGCCCCGTTTCCGCCTCGTAGCTCGAGATGAGGGATCCATTCCCTGCATCGTCGGGAAAGAGTTCCCGGCGTTCCCGTCGCATCTCAAGAGGAGGCCCTCTCAACAGGAACGGCGAGAGGAACTCCAGGGTCGTGCCACCATTCCAAGAGTCCCCCATATGTCTCAGTCCATTCCAGAGGAACCTCTTTTCCCTTCACCGGCTCGTCTTTCACGCCGAGGATCGACTCACACCAAGGTGGCACGTGGCACAGCCCTGTGGGATAGCCTGTGGGAAAGCCTCGAGGGACAGCCTCGAGGGAAAGCCACAGATCCCTTGATCCACGTGACAGGACGCGTGACACTACTGCTGCAGCTCGGGAGGAAAGCGCACGTGCATGCCCCCACTCGAGACGAGGCCTGACTCCCCTGGGGAGACTCAGAAGCACCCCAAGATCCATGGCAACACTGGAGAGGAATCCTCAGGTTCCGGCCCCGACTCCACACAAGGACTGAGGCCCCGGCATGGACGGGAGAGGAATCCCGAGAGGTCCCCTAGCAACTCGCATGGGGACTGGCCTTTCCTGAGGCCACCAGAGCGGGTCCCTGAGGTCCCCGTCGTAACTCGAGAAGACCTGCCGCAACTCGAGAAAATCCAGGAGGTTCTCCCCTCCAGGCGAGATGAGGCCCATTTCCGCTGAGGCGTCTCGAGGCTGATCACACCTCCCCTCTGGAACTTCGAAAGGCTCCTTCACACCCTTGGTGCAAATCAAGAAGTTCCCCGACATACCCGTCTCCACTCGAGAGGAATCACGAGGGTCCCGCCCACATCCAGAGGAGCCCCGTTTCCGCCTCGTAGCTCGAGATGAGGGATCCATTCCCTGCATCGTCGGGAAAGAGTTCCCGGCGTTCCCGTCGCATCTCAAGAGGAGGCCCTCTCAACAGGAACGGCGAGAGGAACTCCAGGGTCGCGCCACCATTCCAAGAGTCCCCCAGATGTCTCAGTCCATTCCAGAGGAACCTCTTTTCCCTTCACCGGCTCGTCTTTCACGCCGAGGATCGACTCACACCAAGGTGGCACGTGGCACAGCCCTGTGGGAAAGCCTCGTGGGAAAGCCTCGAGGGACAGCCTCGAGGGAAAGCCACAGATCCCTTGATCCACGTGACAGGAAGCGTGACACTACTGCTGCAGCTCGGGAGGAAATCGCACGTGCATGCCCCCACTCGAGACGAGGCCTGACTCCCCTGGGGAGACTCAGAAGCACCCCAAGATCCATGGCAACACTGGAGAGGAATCCTCAGGTTCCGGCCCCGACTCCACACAAGGACTGAGGCCCCGGCATGGACGGGAGAGGAATCCCGAGAGGTCCCCTAGCAACTCGCATGGGGACTGGCCTTTCCTGAGGCCACCAGAGCGGGTCCCTGAGGTCCCCGTCGTAACTCGAGAAGACCTGCCGCAACTCGAGAAAATCCAGGAGGTTCTCCCCTCCAGGCGAGATGAGGCCCATTTCCGCTGAGGCGTCTCGAGGCTGATCACACCTCCCCTCTGGAACTTCGAAAGGCTCCTTCACACCCTTGGTGCAAATCAAGAAGTTCCCCGACATACCCGTCTCCACTCGAGAGGAATCACGAGGGTCCCGCCCACATCCAGAGGAGCCCCGTTTCCGCCTCGTAGCTCGAGATGAGGGATCCATTCCCTGCATCGTCGGGAAAGAGTTCCCGGCGTTCCCGTCGCATCTCAAGAGGAGGCCCTCTCAACAGGAACGGCGAGAGGAACTCCAGGGTCGCGCCACCATTCCAAGAGTCCCCCAGATGTCTCAGTCCATTCCAGAGGAATCTCTTTTCCCTTCACCGGCTCGTCTTTCACGCCGAGGATCGACTCACACCAAGGTGGCACGTGGCACAGCCCTGTGGGATAGCCTGTGGGAAAGCCTCTAGGGACAGCCTCGAGGGAAAGCCACAGATCCCTTGATCCACGTGACAGGAAGCGTGACACTACTGCTGCAGCTCGGGAGGAAAGCGCACGTGCATGCCCCCACTCGAGACGAGGCCTGACTCCCCTGGGGAGACTCAGAAGCACCCCAAGATCCATGGCAACACTGGAGAGGAATCCTCAGGTTCCGGCCCCGACTCCACACAAGGACTGAGGCCCCGGCACGGACGGGAGAGGAATCCCGAGAGGTCCCCTAGCAACTCGCATGGGGACTGGCCTTTCCTGAGGCCACCAGAGCGGGTCCCTGAGGTCCCCGTCGTAACTCGAGAAGACCTGCCGCAACTCGAGAAAATCCAGGAGGTTCTCCCCTCCAGGCGAGATGAGGCCCATTTCCGCTGAGGCGTCTCGAAGCTGATCACACCTCCCCTCTGGAACTTCGAAAGGCTCCTTCACACCCTTGGTGCAAATCAAGAAGTTCCCCGACATACCCGTCTCCACTCGAGAGGAATCACGAGGGTCCCGCCCACATCCAGAGGAGCCCCGTTTCCGCCTCGTAGCTCGAGATGAGGGATCCATTCCCTGCATCGTCGGGAAAGAGTTCCCGGCGTTCCCGTCGCATCTCAAGAGGAGGCCCTCTCAACAGGAACGGCGAGAGGAACTCCAGGGTCGTGCCACCATTCCAAGAGTCCCCCAGATGTCTCAGTCCATTCCAGAGGAACCTCTTTTCCCTTCACCGCTCGTCTTTCACGCCGAGGATCGACTCACACCAAGGTGGCACGTGGCACAGCCCTGTGGGATAGCCTGTGGGAAAGCCTCGAGGGACAGCCTAGAGGGAAAGCCACAGATCCCTTGATCCACGTGACAGGACGCGTGACACTACTGCTGCAGCTCGGGAGGAAAGCGCACGTGCATGCCCCCACTCGATACGAGGCCTGACTCCCCTGGGGAGACTCAGAAGCACCCCAAGATCCATGGCAACACTGGAGAGGAATCCTCAGGTTCCGGCCCCGACTCCACACAAGGACTGAGGCCCCGGCATGGACGGGAGAGGAATCCCGAGAGGTCCCCTAGCAACTCGCATGGGGACTGGCCTTTCCTGAGGCCACCAGAGCGGGTCCCTGAGGTCCCCGTCGTAACTCGAGAAGACTGCCGCAACTCGAGAAAATCCAGGAGGTTCTCCCCTCCAGGCGAGATGAGGCCCATTTCCGCTGAGGCGTCTCGAGGCTGATCACACCTCCCCTCTGGAACTTCGAAAGGGTCCTTCACACCCTTGGTGCAAATCAAGAAGTTCCCCGACACACCCGTCTCCACTCGAGAGGAATCACGAGGGTCCCGCCCACATCCAGAGGAGCCCCGTTTCCGCCTCGTAGCTCGAGATGAGGGATCCATTCCCTGCATCGTCGGGAAAGAGTTCCCGGCGTTCCCGTCGCATCTCAAGAGGAGGCCCTCTCAACAGGAACGGCGAGAGGAACTCCAGGTTCGTGCCACCATTCCAAGAGTCCCCCAGATGTCTCAGTCCATTCCAGAGGAACCTCTTTTCCCTTCACCGGCTCGTCTTTCACGCCGAGGATCGACTCACACCAAGGTGGCACGTGGCACAGCCCTGTGGGAAAGCCTCGTGGGAAAGCCTCGAGGGACAGCCTCGAGGGAAAGCCACAGATCCCTTGATCCACGTGACAGGAAGCGTGACACTACTGCTGCAGCTCAGGAGGAAAGCGCACGTGCATGCCCCCACTCGAGACGAGGCCTGACTCCCCTGGGGAGACTCAGAAGCACCCCAAGATCCATGGCAACACTGGAGAGGAATCCTCAGGTTCCGGCCCCGACTCCACACAAGGACTGAGGCCCCGGCATGGACGGGAGAGGAATCCCGAGAGGTCCCCTAGCAACTCGCATGGGGACTGGCCTTTCCTGAGGCCACCAGAGCGGGTCCCTTAGGTCCCCGTCGTAACTCGAGAAGACCTGCCGCAACTCGAGAAAATCCAGGAGGTTCTCCCCTCCAGGCGAGATGAGGCCCATTTCCGCTGAGGCGTCTCGAGGCTGATCACACCTCCCCTCTGGAACTTCGAAAGGCTCCTTCACACCCTTGGTGCAAATCAAGAAGTTCCCCGACATACCCGTCTCCACTCGAGAGGAATCACGAGGGTCCCGCCCACATCCAGAGGAGCCCCGTTTCCGCCTCGTAGCTCGAGATGAGGGATCCATTCCCTGCATCGTCGGGAAAGAGTTCCCGGCGTTCCCGTCGCATCTCAAGAGGAGGCCCTCTCAACAGGAACGGGGAGAGGAACTCCAGGGTCGTGCCACCATTCCAAGAGTCCCCCAGATGTCCCAGTCCATTCCAGAGGAACCTCTTTTCCCTTCACCGGCTCGTCTTTCACGCCGAGGATCGACTCACACCAAGGTGGCACGTGGCACAGCCCTGTGGGAAAGCCTCGTGGGAAAGCCTCGAGGGACAGCCTCGAGGGAAAGCCACAGATCCCTTGATCCACGTGACAGGAAGCGTGACACTACTGCTGCAGCTCGGGAGGAAAGCGCACGTGCATGTCCCCACTCGAGACGAGGCCTGACTCCCCTGGGGAGACTCAGAAGCACCCCAAGATCCATGGCAACACTGGAGAGGAATCCTCAGGTTCCGGCCCCGACTCCACACAAGGACTGAGGCCCCGGCATGGACGGGAGAGGAATCCCGAGAGGTCCCCTAGCAACTCGCATGGGGACTGGCCTTTCCTGAGGCCACCAGAGCGGGTCCCTGAGGTCCCCGTCGTAACTCGAGAAGACCTGCCGCAACTCGAGAAAATCCAGGAGGTTCTCCCCTCCAGGCGAGATGAGGCCCATTTCCGCTGAGGCGTCTCGAGGCTGATCACACCTCCCCTTTGGAACTTCGAAAGGCTCCTTCACACCCTTGGTGCAAATCAAGAAGTTCCCCGACATACCCGTCTCCACTCGAGAGGAATCACGAGGGTCCCGCCCACATCCAGAGGAGCCCCGTTTCCGCCTCGTAGCTCGAGATGAGGGATCCATTCCCTGCATCGTCGGGAAAGAGTTCCCGGCGTTCCCGTCGCATCTCAAGAGGAGGCCCTCTCAACAGGAACGGCGAGAGGAACTCCAGGGTCGTGCCACCATTCCAAGAGTCCCCCAGATGTCCCAGTCCATTCCAGAGGAACCTCTTTTCCCTTCACCGGCTCGTCTTTCACGCCGAGGATCGACTCACACCAAGGTGGCACGTGGCACAGCCCTGTGGGAAAGCCTCGTGGGAAAGCCTCGAGGGACAGCCTCGAGGGAAAGCCACAGATCCCTTGATCAACGTGACAGGAAGCGTGACACTACTGCTGCAGCTCGGGAGGAAAGCGCACGTGCATGCCCCCACTAGAGACGAGGCCTGACTCCCCTGGGGAGACTCAGAAGCACCCCAAGATCCATGGCAACACTGGAGAGGAATCCTCAGGTTCCGGCCCCGACTCCACACAAGGACTGAGGCCCCGGCATGGACGGGAGAGGAATCCCGAGAGGTCCCCTAGCAACTCGCATGGGGACTGGCCTTTCCTGAGGCCACCAGAGCGGGTCCCTGAGGTCCCCGTCGTAACTCGAGAAGACCTGCCGCAACTCGAGAAAATCCAGGAGGTTCTCCCCTCCAGGCGAGATGAGGCCCATTTCCGCTGAGGCGTCTCGAGGCTGATCACAACTCCCCTCTGGAACTTCGAAAGGGTCCTTCACACCCTTGGTGCAAATCAAGAAGTTCCCCGACATACCCGTCTCCACTCGAGAGGAATCACGAGGGTCCCGCCCTCATCCAGAGGAGCCCCGTTTCCGCCTCGTAGCTCGAGATGAGGGATCCATTCCCTGCATCGTCGGGAAAGAGTTCCCGGCGTTCCCGTCGCATCTCAAGAGGAGGCCCTCTCAACAGGAACGGCGAGAGGAACTCCAGGGTCGTGCCACCATTCCAAGAGTCCCCCATATGTCTCAGTCCATTCCAGAGGAACCTCTTTTCCCTTCACCGGCTCGTCTTTCACGCCGAGGATCGACTCACACCAAGGTGGCACGTGGCACAGCCCTGTGGGATAGCCTGTGGGAAAGCCTCGAGGGACAGCCTCGAGGGAAAGCCACAGATCCCTTGATCCACGTGACAGGACGCGTGACACTACTGCTGCAGCTCGGGAGGAAAGCGCACGTGCATGCCCCCACTCGAGACGAGGCCTGACTCCCCTGGGGAGACTCAGAAGCACCCCAAGATCCATGGCAACACTGGAGAGGAATCCTCAGGTTCCGGCCCCGACTCCACACAAGGACTGAGGCCCCGGCATGGACGGGAGAGGAATCCCGAGAGGTCCCCTAGCAACTCGCATGGGGACTGGCCTTTCCTGAGGCCACCAGAGCGGGTCCCTGAGGTCCCCGTCGTAACTCGAGAAGACCTGCCGCAACTCGAGAAAATCCAGGAGGTTCTCCCCTCCAGGCGAGATGAGGCCCATTTCCGCTGAGGCGTCTCGAGGCTGATCACACCTCCCCTCTGGAACTTCGAAAGGCTCCTTCACACCCTTGGTGCAAATCAAGAAGTTCCCCGACATACCCGTCTCCACTCGAGAGGAATCACGAGGGTCCCGCCCACATCCAGAGGAGCCCCGTTTCCGCCTCGTAGCTCGAGATGAGGGATCCATTCCCTGCATCGTCGGGAAAGAGTTCCCGGCGTTCCCGTCGCATCTCAAGAGGAGGCCCTCTCAACAGGAACGGCGAGAGGAACTCCAGGGTCGCGCCACCATTCCAAGAGTCCCCCAGATGTCTCAGTCCATTCCAGAGGAACCTCTTTTCCCTTCACCGGCTCGTCTTTCACGCCGAGGATCGACTCACACCAAGGTGGCACGTGGCACAGCCCTGTGGGAAAGCCTCGTGGGAAAGCCTCGAGGGACAGCCTCGAGGGAAAGCCACAGATCCCTTGATCCACGTGACAGGAAGCGTGACACTACTGCTGCAGCTCGGGAGGAAATCGCACGTGCATGCCCCCACTCGAGACGAGGCCTGACTCCCCTGGGGAGACTCAGAAGCACCCCAAGATCCATGGCAACACTGGAGAGGAATCCTCAGGTTCCGGCCCCGACTCCACACAAGGACTGAGGCCCCGGCATGGACGGGAGAGGAATCCCGAGAGGTCCCCTAGCAACTCGCATGGGGACTGGCCTTTCCTGAGGCCACCAGAGCGGGTCCCTGAGGTCCCCGTCGTAACTCGAGAAGACCTGCCGCAACTCGAGAAAATCCAGGAGGTTCTCCCCTCCAGGCGAGATGAGGCCCATTTCCGCTGAGGCGTCTCGAGGCTGATCACACCTCCCCTCTGGAACTTCGAAAGGCTCCTTCACACCCTTGGTGCAAATCAAGAAGTTCCCCGACATACCCGTCTCCACTCGAGAGGAATCACGAGGGTCCCGCCCACATCCAGAGGAGCCCCGTTTCCGCCTCGTAGCTCGAGATGAGGGATCCATTCCCTGCATCGTCGGGAAAGAGTTCCCGGCGTTCCCGTCGCATCTCAAGAGGAGGCCCTCTCAACAGGAACGGCGAGAGGAACTCCAGGGTCGCGCCACCATTCCAAGAGTCCCCCAGATGTCTCAGTCCATTCCAGAGGAATCTCTTTTCCCTTCACCGGCTCGTCTTTCACGCCGAGGATCGACTCACACCAAGGTGGCACGTGGCACAGCCCTGTGGGATAGCCTGTGGGAAAGCCTCTAGGGACAGCCTCGAGGGAAAGCCACAGATCCCTTGATCCACGTGACAGGAAGCGTGACACTACTGCTGCAGCTCGGGAGGAAAGCGCACGTGCATGCCCCCACTCGAGACGAGGCCTGACTCCCCTGGGGAGACTCAGAAGCACCCCAAGATCCATGGCAACACTGGAGAGGAATCCTCAGGTTCCGGCCCCGACTCCACACAAGGACTGAGGCCCCGGCACGGACGGGAGAGGAATCCCGAGAGGTCCCCTAGCAACTCGCATGGGGACTGGCCTTTCCTGAGGCCACCAGAGCGGGTCCCTGAGGTCCCCGTCGTAACTCGAGAAGACCTGCCGCAACTCGAGAAAATCCAGGAGGTTCTCCCCTCCAGGCGAGATGAGGCCCATTTCCGCTGAGGCGTCTCGAAGCTGATCACACCTCCCCTCTGGAACTTCGAAAGGCTCCTTCACACCCTTGGTGCAAATCAAGAAGTTCCCCGACATACCCGTCTCCACTCGAGAGGAATCACGAGGGTCCCGCCCACATCCAGAGGAGCCCCGTTTCCGCCTCGTAGCTCGAGATGAGGGATCCATTCCCTGCATCGTCGGGAAAGAGTTCCCGGCGTTCCCGTCGCATCTCAAGAGGAGGCCCTCTCAACAGGAACGGCGAGAGGAACTCCAGGGTCGTGCCACCATTCCAAGAGTCCCCCAGATGTCTCAGTCCATTCCAGAGGAACCTCTTTTCCCTTCACCGGCTCGTCTTTCACGCCGAGGATCGACTCACACCAAGGTGGCACGTGGCACAGCCCTGTGGGATAGCCTGTGGGAAAGCCTCGAGGGACAGCCTCGAGGGAAAGCCACAGATCCCTTGATCCACGTGACAGGAAGCGTGACACTACTGCTGCAGCTCGGGAGGAAAGCGCACGTGCATGCCCCCACTCGATACGAGGCCTGACTCCCCTGGGGAGACTCAGAAGCACCCCAAGATCCATGGCAACACTGGAGAGGAATCCTCAGGTTCCGGCCCCGACTCCACACAAGGACTGAGGCCCCGGCATGGACGGGAGAGGAATCCCGAGAGGTCCCCTAGCAACTCGCATGGGGACTGGCCTTTCCTGAGGCCACCAGAGCGGGTCCCTGAGGTCCCCGTCGTAACTCGAGAAGACCTGCCGCAACTCGAGAAAATCCAGGAGGTTCTCCCCTCCAGGCGAGATGAGGCCCATTTCCGCTGAGGCGTCTCGAGGCTGATCACACCTCCCCTCTGGAACTTCGAAAGGGTCCTTCACACCCTTGGTGCAAATCAAGAAGTTCCCCGACACACCCGTCTCCACTCGAGAGGAATCACGAGGGTCCCGCCCACATCCAGAGGAGCCCCGTTTCCGCCTCGTAGCTCGAGATGAGGGATCCATTCCCTGCATCGTCGGGAAAGAGTTCCCGGCGTTCCCGTCGCATCTCAAGAGGAGGCCCTCTCAACAGGAACGGCGAGAGGAACTCCAGGTTCGTGCCACCATTCCAAGAGTCCCCCAGATGTCTCAGTCCATTCCAGAGGAACCTCTTTTCCCTTCACCGGCTCGTCTTTCACGCCGAGGATCGACTCACACCAAGGTGGCACGTGGCACAGCCCTGTGGGAAAGCCTCGTGGGAAAGCCTCGAGGGACAGCCTCGAGGGAAAGCCACAGATCCCTTGATCCACGTGACAGGAAGCGTGACACTACTGCTGCAGCTCAGGAGGAAAGCGCACGTGCATGCCCCCACTCGAGACGAGGCCTGACTCCCCTGGGGAGACTCAGAAGCACCCCAAGATCCATGGCAACACTGGAGAGGAATCCTCAGTTTCCGGCCCCGACTCCACACAAGGACTGAGGCCCCGGCATGGACGGGAGAGGAATCCCGAGAGGTCCCCTAGCAACTCGCATGGGGACTGGCCTTTCCTGAGGCCACCAGAGCGGGTCCCTTAGGTCCCCGTCGTAACTCGAGAAGACCTGCCGCAACTCGAGAAAATCCAGGAGGTTCTCCCCTCCAGGCGAGATGAGGCCCATTTCCGCTGAGGCGTCTCGAGGCTGATCACACCTCCCCTCTGGAACTTCGAAAGGCTCCTTCACACCCTTGGTGCAAATCAAGAAGTTCCCCGACATACCCGTCTCCACTCGAGAGGAATCACGAGGGTCCCGCCCACATCCAGAGGAGCCCCGTTTCCGCCTCGTAGCTCGAGATGAGGGATCCATTCCCTGCATCGTCGGGAAAGAGTTCCCGGCGTTCCCGTCGCATCTCAAGAGGAGGCCCTCTCAACAGGAACGGGGAGAGGAACTCCAGGGTCGTGCCACCATTCCAAGAGTCCCCCAGATGTCCCAGTCCATTCCAGAGGAACCTCTTTTCCCTTCACCGGCTCGTCTTTCACGCCGAGGATCGACTCACACCAAGGTGGCACGTGGCACAGCCCTGTGGGAAAGCCTCGTGGGAAAGCCTCGAGGGACAGCCTCGAGGGAAAGCCACAGATCCCTTGATCCACGTGACAGGAAGCGTGACACTACTGCTGCAGCTCGGGAGGAAAGCGCACGTGCATGTCCCCACTCGAGACGAGGCCTGACTCCCCTGGGGAGACTCAGAAGCACCCCAAGATCCATGGCAACACTGGAGAGGAATCCTCAGGTTCCGGCCCCGACTCCACACAAGGACTGAGGCCCCGGCATGGACGGGAGAGGAATCCCGAGAGGTCCCCTAGCAACTCGCATGGGGACTGGCCTTTCCTGAGGCCACCAGAGCGGGTCCCTGAGGTCCCCGTCGTAACTCGAGAAGACCTGCCGCAACTCGAGAAAATCCAGGAGGTTCTCCCCTCCAGGCGAGATGAGGCCCATTTCCGCTGAGGCGTCTCGAGGCTGATCACACCTCCCCTTTGGAACTTCGAAAGGCTCCTTCACACCCTTGGTGCAAATCAAGAAGTTCCCCGACATACCCGTCTCCACTCGAGAGGAATCACGAGGGTCCCGCCCACATCCAGAGGAGCCCCGTTTCCGCCTCGTAGCTCGAGATGAGGGATCCATTCCCTGCATCGTCGGGAAAGAGTTCCCGGCGTTCCCGTCGCATCTCAAGAGGAGGCCCTCTCAACAGGAACGGCGAGAGGAACTCCAGGGTCGTGCCACCATTCCAAGAGTCCCCCAGATGTCCCAGTCCATTCCAGAGGAACCTCTTTTCCCTTCACCGGCTCGTCTTTCACGCCGAGGATCGACTCACACCAAGGTGGCACGTGGCACAGCCCTGTGGGAAAGCCTCGTGGGAAAGCCTCGAGGGACAGCCTCGAGGGAAAGCCACAGATCCCTTGATCAACGTGACAGGAAGCGTGACACTACTGCTGCAGCTCGGGAGGAAAGCGCACGTGCATGCCCCCACTAGAGACGAGGCCTGACTCCCCTGGGGAGACTCAGAAGCACCCCAAGATCCATGGCAACACTGGAGAGGAATCCTCAGGTTCCGGCCCCGACTCCACACAAGGACTGAGGCCCCGGCATGGACGGGAGAGGAATCCCGAGAGGTCCCCTAGCAACTCGCATGGGGACTGGCCTTTCCTGAGGCCACCAGAGCGGGTCCCTGAGGTCCCCGTCGTAACTCGAGAAGACCTGCCGCAACTCGAGAAAATCCAGGAGGTTCTCCCCTCCAGGCGAGATGAGGCCCATTTCCGCTGAGGCGTCTCGAAGCTGATCACACCTCCCCTCTGGAACTTCGAAAGGCTCCTTCACACCCTTGGTGCAAATCAAGAAGTTCCCCGACATACCCGTCTCCACTCGAGAGGAATCACGAGGGTCCCACCCACATCCAGAGGAGCCCCGTTTCCGCCTCGTAGCTCGAGATGAGGGATCCATTCCCTGCATCCTCGGGAAAGAGTTCCCGGCGTTCCCGTCGCATCTCAAGAGGAGGCCCTCTCAACAGGAACGGCGAGAGGAACTCCAGGGTCGTGCCACCATTCCAAGAGTCCCCCAGATGTCTCAGTCCATTCCAGAGGAACCTCTTTTCCCTTCACCGGCTCGTCTTTCACGCCGAGGATCGACTCACACCAAGGTGGCACGTGGCACAGCCCTGTGGGAAAGCCTCGTGGGAAAGCCTCGAGGGACAGCCTCGAGGGAAAGCCACAGATCCCTTGATCCACGTGACAGGAAGCGTGACACTACTGCTGCAGCTCGGGAGGAAAGCGCACGTGCATGCCCCCACTCGAGACGAGGCCTGACTCCCCTGGGGAGACTCAGAAGCACCCCAAGATCCATGGCAACACTGGAGAGGAATCCTCAGGTTCCGGCCCCGACTCCACACAAGGACTGAGGCCCCGGCATGGACGGGAGAGGAATCCCGAGAGGTCCCCTAGCAACTCGCATGGGGACTGGCCTTTCCTGAGGCCACCAGAGCGGGTCCCTGAGGTCCCCGTCGTAACTCGAGAAGACCTGCCGCAACTCGAGAAAATCCAGGAGGTTCTCCCCTCCAGGCGAGATGAGGCCCATTTCCGCTGAGGCGTCTCGAGGCTGATCACACCTCCCCTCTGGAACTTCGAAAGGCTCCTTCACACCCTTGGTGCAAATCAAGAAGTTCCCCGACATACCCGTCTCCACTCGAGAGGAATCACGAGGGTCCCGCCCACATCCAGAGGAGCCCCGTTTCCGCCTCGTAGCTCGAGATGAGGGATCCATTCCCTGCATCGTCGGGAAAGAGTTCCCGGCGTTCCCGTCGCATCTCAAGAGGAGGCCCTCTCAACAGGAACGGCGAGAGGAACTCCAGGGTCGTGCCACCATTCCAAGAGTCCCCCAGATGTCTCAGTCCATTCCAGAGGAACCTCTTTTCCCTTCACCGGCTCGTCTTTCACGCCGAGGATCGACTCACACCAAGGTGGCACGTGGCACAGCCCTGTGGGATAGCCTGTGGGAAAGCCTCGAGGGACAGCCTCGAGGGAAAGCCACAGATCCCTTGATCCACGTGACAGGACGCGTGACACTACTGCTGCAGCTCGGGAGGAAAGCGCACGTGCATGCCCCCACTCGATACGAGGCCTGACTCCCCTGGGGAGACTCAGAAGCACCCCAAGATCCATGGCAACACTGGAGAGGAATCCTCAGGTTCCGGCCCCGACTCCACACAAGGACTGAGGCCCCGGCATGGACGGGAGAGGAATCCCGAGAGGTCCCCTAGCAACTCGCATGGGGACTGGCCTTTCCTGAGGCCACCAGAGCGGGTCCCTGAGGTCCCCGTCGTAACTCGAGAAGACCTGCCGCAACTCGAGAAAATCCAGGAGGTTCTCCCCTCCAGGCGAGATGAGGCCCATTTCCGCTGAGGCGTCTCGAGGCTGATCACACCTCCCCTCTGGAACTTCGAAAGGGTCCTTCACACCCTTGGTGCAAATCAAGAAGTTCCCCGACACACCCGTCTCCACTCGAGAGGAATCACGAGGGTCCCGCCCACATCCAGAGGAGCCCCGTTTCCGCCTCGTAGCTCGAGATGAGGGATCCATTCCCTGCATCGTCGGGAAAGAGTTCCCGGCGTTCCCGTCGCATCTCAAGAGGAGGCCCTCTCAACAGGAACGGCGAGAGGAACTCCAGGTTCGTGCCACCATTCCAAGAGTCCCCCAGATGTCTCAGTCCATTCCAGAGGAACCTCTTTTCCCTTCACCGGCTCGTCTTTCACGCCGAGGATCGACTCACACCAAGGTGGCACGTGGCACAGCCCTGTGGGAAAGCCTCGTGGGAAAGCCTCGAGGGACAGCCTCGAGGGAAAGCCACAGATCCCTTGATCCACGTGACAGGAAGCGTGACACTACTGCTGCAGCTCAGGAGGAAAGCGCACGTGCATGCCCCCACTCGAGACGAGGCCTGACTCCCCTGGGGAGACTCAGAAGCACCCCAAGATCCATGGCAACACTGGAGAGGAATCCTCAGTTTCCGGCCCCGACTCCACACAAGGACTGAGGCCCCGGCATGGACGGGAGAGGAATCCCGAGAGGTCCCCTAGCAACTCGCATGGGGACTGGCCTTTCCTGAGGCCACCAGAGCGGGTCCCTTAGGTCCCCGTCGTAACTCGAGAAGACCTGCCGCAACTCGAGAAAATCCAGGAGGTTCTCCCCTCCAGGCGAGATGAGGCCCATTTCCGCTGAGGCGTCTCGAGGCTGATCACACCTCCCCTCTGGAACTTCGAAAGGCTCCTTCACACCCTTGGTGCAAATCAAGAAGTTCCCCGACATACCCGTCTCCACTCGAGAGGAATCACGAGGGTCCCGCCCACATCCAGAGGAGCCCCGTTTCCGCCTCGTAGCTCGAGATGAGGGATCCATTCCCTGCATCGTCGGGAAAGAGTTCCCGGCGTTCCCGTCGCATCTCAAGAGGAGGCCCTCTCAACAGGAACGGGGAGAGGAACTCCAGGGTCGTGCCACCATTCCAAGAGTCCCCCAGATGTCCCAGTCCATTCCAGAGGAACCTCTTTTCCCTTCACCGGCTCGTCTTTCACGCCGAGGATCGACTCACACCAAGGTGGCACGTGGCACAGCCCTGTGGGAAAGCCTCGTGGGAAAGCCTCGAGGGACAGCCTCGAGGGAAAGCCACAGATCCCTTGATCCACGTGACAGGAAGCGTGACACTACTGCTGCAGCTCGGGAGGAAAGCGCACGTGCATGTCCCCACTCGAGACGAGGCCTGACTCCCCTGGGGAGACTCAGAAGCACCCCAAGATCCATGGCAACACTGGAGAGGAATCCTCAGGTTCCGGCCCCGACTCCACACAAGGACTGAGGCCCCGGCATGGACGGGAGAGGAATCCCGAGAGGTCCCCTAGCAACTCGCATGGGGACTGGCCTTTCCTGAGGCCACCAGAGCGGGTCCCTGAGGTCCCCGTCGTAACTCGAGAAGACCTGCCGCAACTCGAGAAAATCCAGGAGGTTCTCCCCTCCAGGCGAGATGAGGCCCATTTCCGCTGAGGCGTCTCGAGGCTGATCACACCTCCCCTTTGGAACTTCGAAAGGCTCCTTCACACCCTTGGTGCAAATCAAGAAGTTCCCCGACATACCCGTCTCCACTCGAGAGGAATCACGAGGGTCCCGCCCACATCCAGAGGAGCCCCGTTTCCGCCTCGTAGCTCGAGATGAGGGATCCATTCCCTGCATCGTCGGGAAAGAGTTCCCGGCGTTCCCGTCGCATCTCAAGAGGAGGCCCTCTCAACAGGAACGGCGAGAGGAACTCCAGGGTCGTGCCACCATTCCAAGAGTCCCCCAGATGTCCCAGTCCATTCCAGAGGAACCTCTTTTCCCTTCACCGGCTCGTCTTTCACGCCGAGGATCGACTCACACCAAGGTGGCACGTGGCACAGCCCTGTGGGAAAGCCTCGTGGGAAAGCCTCGAGGGACAGCCTCGAGGGAAAGCCACAGATCCCTTGATCAACGTGACAGGAAGCGTGACACTACTGCTGCAGCTCGGGAGGAAAGCGCACGTGCATGCCCCCACTAGAGACGAGGCCTGACTCCCCTGGGGAGACTCAGAAGCACCCCAAGATCCATGGCAACACTGGAGAGGAATCCTCAGGTTCCGGCCCCGACTCCACACAAGGACTGAGGCCCCGGCATGGACGGGAGAGGAATCCCGAGAGGTCCCCTAGCAACTCGCATGGGGACTGGCCTTTCCTGAGGCCACCAGAGCGGGTCCCTGAGGTCCCCGTCGTAACTCGAGAAGACCTGCCGCAACTCGAGAAAATCCAGGAGGTTCTCCCCTCCAGGCGAGATGAGGCCCATTTCCGCTGAGGCGTCTCGAAGCTGATCACACCTCCCCTCTGGAACTTCGAAAGGCTCCTTCACACCCTTGGTGCAAATCAAGAAGTTCCCCGACATACCCGTCTCCACTCGAGAGGAATCACGAGGGTCCCACCCACATCCAGAGGAGCCCCGTTTCCGCCTCGTAGCTCGAGATGAGGGATCCATTCCCTGCATCCTCGGGAAAGAGTTCCCGGCGTTCCCGTCGCATCTCAAGAGGAGGCCCTCTCAACAGGAACGGCGAGAGGAACTCCAGGGTCGTGCCACCATTCCAAGAGTCCCCCAGATGTCTCAGTCCATTCCAGAGGAACCTCTTTTCCCTTCACCGGCTCGTCTTTCACGCCGAGGATCGACTCACACCAAGGTGGCACGTGGCACAGCCCTGTGGGAAAGCCTCGTGGGAAAGCCTCGAGGGACAGCCTCGAGGGAAAGCCACAGATCCCTTGATCCACGTGACAGGAAGCGTGACACTACTGCTGCAGCTCGGGAGGAAAGCGCACGTGCATGCCCCCACTCGAGACGAGGCCTGACTCCCCTGGGGAGACTCAGAAGCACCCCAAGATCCATGGCAACACTGGAGAGGAATCCTCAGGTTCCGGCCCCGACTCCACACAAGGACTGAGGCCCCGGCATGGACGGGAGAGGAATCCCGAGAGGTCCCCTAGCAACTCGCATGGGGACTGGCCTTTCCTGAGGCCACCAGAGCGGGTCCCTGAGGTCCCCGTCGTAACTCGAGAAGACCTGCCGCAACTCGAGAAAATCCAGGAGGTTCTCCCCTCCAGGCGAGATGAGGCCCATTTCCGCTGAGGCGTCTCGAGGCTGATCACACCTCCCCTCTGGAACTTCGAAAGGCTCCTTCACACCCTTGGTGCAAATCAAGAAGTTCCCCGACATACCCGTCTCCACTCGAGAGGAATCACGAGGGTCCCGCCCACATCCAGAGGAGCCCCGTTTCCGCCTCGTAGCTCGAGATGAGGGATCCATTCCCTGCATCGTCGGGAAAGAGTTCCCGGCGTTCCCGTCGCATCTCAAGAGGAGGCCCTCTCAACAGGAACGGCGAGAGGAACTCCAGGGTCGTGCCACCATTCCAAGAGTCCCCCAGATGTCTCAGTCCATTCCAGAGGAACCTCTTTTCCCTTCACCGGCTCGTCTTTCACGCCGAGGATCGACTCACACCAAGGTGGCACGTGGCACAGCCCTGTGGGATAGCCTGTGGGAAAGCCTCGAGGGACAGCCTCGAGGGAAAGCCACAGATCCCTTGATCCACGTGACAGGACGCGTGACACTACTGCTGCAGCTCGGGAGGAAAGCGCACGTGCATGCCCCCACTCGATACGAGGCCTGACTCCCCTGGGGAGACTCAGAAGCACCCCAAGATCCATGGCAACACTGGAGAGGAATCCTCAGGTTCCGGCCCCGACTCCACACAAGGACTGAGGCCCCGGCATGGACGGGAGAGGAATCCCGAGAGGTCCCCTAGCAACTCGCATGGGGACTGGCCTTTCCTGAGGCCACCAGAGCGGGTCCCTGAGGTCCCCGTCGTAACTCGAGAAGACCTGCCGCAACTCGAGAAAATCCAGGAGGTTCTCCCCTCCAGGCGAGATGAGGCCCATTTCCACTGAGGCGTCTCGAGGCTGATCACACCTCCCCTCTGGAACTTCGAAAGGCTCCTTCACACCCTTGGTGCAAATCAAGAAGTTCCCCGACATACCCGTCTCCACTCGAGAGGAATCACGAGGGTCCCGCCCACATCCAGAGGAGCCCCGTTTCCGCCTCGTAGCTCGAGATGAGGGATCCATTCCCTGCATCGTCGGGAAAGAGTTCCCGGCGTTCCCGTCGCATCTCAAGAGGAGGCCCTCTCAACAGGAACGGGGAGAGGAACTCCAGGGTCGTGCCACCATTCCAAGAGTCCCCCAGATGTCTCAGTCCATTCCAGAGGAACCTCTTTTCCCTTCACCGGCTCGTCTTTCACGCCGAGGATCGACTCACACCAAGGTGGCACGTGGCACAGCCCTGTGGGAAAGCCTCGTGGGAAAGCCTCGAGGGACAGCCTCGAGGGAAAGCCACAGATCCCTTGATCCACGTGACAGGAAGTGTGACACTACTGCTGCAGCTCGGGAGGAAAGCGCACGTGAATGCCCCCACTCGAGACGAGGCCTGACTCCCCTGGGGAGACTCAGAAGCACCCCAAGATCCATGGCAACACTGGAGAGGAATCCTCAGGTTCCGGCCCCGACTCCACACAAGGACTGAGGCCCCGGCATGGACGGGAGAGGAATCCCGAGAGGTCCCCTAGCAACTCGCATGGGGACTGGCCTTTCCTGAGGCCACCAGAGCGGGTCCTGAGGTCCCCGTCGTAACTCGAGAAGACCTGCCGCAACTCGAGAAAATCCAGGAGGTTCTCCCCTCCAGGCGAGATGAGGCCCATTTCCGCTGAGGCGTCTCGAGGCTGATCACACCTCCCCTCTGGAACTTCGAAAGGCTCCTTCACACCCTTGGTGCAAATCAAGAAGTTCCCCGACATACCCGTCTCCACTCGAGAGGAATCACGAGGGTCCCGCCCACATCCAGAGGAGCCCCGTTTCCGCCTCGTAGCTCGAGATGAGGGATCCATTCCCTGCATCGTCGGGAAAGAGTTCCCGGCGTTCCCGTCGCATCTCAAGAGGAGGCCCTCTCAACAGGAACGGGGAGAGGAACTCCAGGGTCGTGCCACCATTCCAAGAGTCCCCCAGATGTCCCAGTCCATTCCAGAGGAACCTCTTTTCCCTTCACCGGCTCGTCTTTCACGCCGAGGATCGACTCACACCAAGGTGGCACGTGGCACAGCCCTGTGGGAAAGCCTCGTGGGAAAGCCTCGAGGGACAGCCTCGAGGGAAAGCCACAGATCCCTTGATCCACGTGACAGGAAGCGTGACACTACTGCTGCAGCTCGGGAGGAAAGCGCACGTGCATGTCCCCACTCGAGACGAGGCCTGACTCCCCTGGGGAGACTCAGAAGCACCCCAAGATCCATGGCAACACTGGAGAGGAATCCTCAGGTTCCGGCCCCGACTCCACACAAGGACTGAGGCCCCGGCATGGACGGGAGAGGAATCCCGAGAGGTCCCCTAGCAACTCGCATGGGGACTGGCCTTTCCTGAGGCCACCAGAGCGGGTCCCTGAGGTCCCCGTCGTAACTCGAGAAGACCTGCCGCAACTCGAGAAAATCCAGGAGGTTCTCCCCTCCAGGCGAGATGAGGCCCATTTCCGCTGAGGCGTCTCGAGGCTGATCACACCTCCCCTTTGGAACTTCGAAAGGCTCCTTCACACCCTTGGTGCAAATCAAGAAGTTCCCCGACATACCCGTCTCCACTCGAGAGGAATCACGAGGGTCCCGCCCACATCCAGAGGAGCCCCGTTTCCGCCTCGTAGCTCGAGATGAGGGATCCATTCCCTGCATCGTCGGGAAAGAGTTCCCGGCGTTCCCGTCGCATCTCAAGAGGAGGCCCTCTCAACAGGAACGGCGAGAGGAACTCCAGGGTCGTGCCACCATTCCAAGAGTCCCCCAGATGTCCCAGTCCATTCCAGAGGAACCTCTTTTCCCTTCACCGGCTCGTCTTTCACGCCGAGGATCGACTCACACCAAGGTGGCACGTGGCACAGCCCTGTGGGAAAGCCTCGTGGGAAAGCCTCGAGGGACAGCCTCGAGGGAAAGCCACAGATCCCTTGATCAACGTGACAGGAAGCGTGACACTACTGCTGCAGCTCGGGAGGAAAGCGCACGTGCATGCCCCCACTAGAGACGAGGCCTGACTCCCCTGGGGAGACTCAGAAGCACCCCAAGATCCATGGCAACACTGGAGAGGAATCCTCAGGTTCCGGCCCCGACTCCACACAAGGACTGAGGCCCCGGCATGGACGGGAGAGGAATCCCGAGAGGTCCCCTAGCAACTCGCATGGGGACT
>NW_026292180.1:0-23564 GCF_023091745.1 Budorcas taxicolor | reverse complement strand
AAACAAGCAACACAAGATAAGACAGGAAATTTCACTTGAAAGGCATATAGAGTTATATGGAAATTAAACGGGCAGCCACGTAACACATGTATAACAGGCCATATAACTCATTAAAAGGTCCACGCAATCAAGTGATAAGATTACTCAACATGCAATGATATCAACATGGGTTCAAATGCAAGAAAAGCTTATTTGTCAACATGCAATGGTCAATATCACTTTTGAAATTATAAAACATTTACGGGCAGCCCACGCAACGTACAGTTTCCTCACAATATCCAATAGTTAACACTTAGCAAGAATACTTAGTCATTAGGGTTTCTATTTCATGCATAATCGTGCGATCAAAACCCTAAGTCAACTTAACATCATTCCAAGTCATGCATCAATCAATTCATACAACCTCAAGTGCTCAAAACAGTCCACATAATGTTCCAACACCACATTTCCAAGCAATTAGTGCCACAAAAGAGGTTACAATAGTTTTCCAAGCACATAGCTAAGTGGAACACTCACTGCAATAGGCTGTTTTCTCACAATCAATCGAATAACCAAACAATCTCCAAATTCAGTAAATAAGATGTCAATTTAAAGCTTAATAAGTTAACTAAAATCAGAAACAAACCTTGCATCAATTGGAGTTCGGGATCATTAGATATAGCCGAAATAATGGAACTGCACAAAACTGTCCAGATTTGCTTATCTTTCGATATTTCATGTTTTTGAGGTCCTTAGGTTCATTTTTAGCCTAAGCCTATTTCTGAAAAAAATGTCCACAACTGAAAAATATAGCAGAACACAAAATTTCACGAAATTTTGATGTCATTTGCTAGGTCAAAAACCTCTCGTTCTACATAGTCAGTGCATCTGCCAAAACTGTTTCATTTCCTCAAATTTTTCCAGATTTAGCTACCTTTCGCGATTTTGCCATTTTGAGGACCTTAGAGCCAAAATTTGACTTTGCCTATTTCTACGAAAATTGTTCAAAACTGTCCAAACTAGTCACCTAGTGATTTTTACGCAATTTCAACATCATTTGCTTAGCCAAAATTACCTCGAACATACTGGTCAGAAAGCTGTCTCATAAATTCGACTTTACCTAGCATCATTTTCAAGCCAAGTTCTTGCCATGCATGGTTGTTTAAGCTCATGAACGACCACATAACTCAAATACAGAAGCAAATATACACATTTGTGAACATGCATGTGAAATTTCAAAGAGTTTTCAAAAGCTTTTAACCCTCACCTTTGCAATCAACCAAACTATGCTCAAAAACCTGGTTGAAGCTCAAATCTGTTCTTCTCCTTGCTTGGCTGAGATTTCAACTTGGTTTTCTCTATTTTTCCTAGCCTAGTGATCAACCTCTTAGTGCATGCATGAAATTAAAACATGAAGAAAAGAAATGAATGTCAAGAAGCTTACCTAAGGCCGAAATGCAGCTTCAATGCACATGCATGAGTGTTTTTCGAACTCTAGCTTGATTGCTTGGTTTTCTTGATGATTTGCTTGCCTTGTTCGACCAAGGTGTGATGAAGATGAGCAAGAATGGTGGGAGTTCAGCCAAGGACCGAAATAGAGAGAGGAAAAGAGAGTGAGAGAGAAATGTGAGAGAAAGAAATGAAGAAAATGAAGATAAAACAAAGGCTTTGCAACTTGAGGAGCATGCTCGGCCTTGAGGCTTTCAATTTCAGCTTTTGTCTCCAAAATGCTTTAAATTTTGAATGCTAGAATGGGCATGCAAGGGCTGGTCGGATATGGTGAGGATTTGAAGGAATTTGAGCAATTATTTTAATGCCTTATGTCATTTTTTGTCTTTGCATGCATAGAATAAAATATGTTGCTCAATTTTCTTGCTCAAGAACAAGACATGGCCGGCTATTGCATGTGCCAAATCTGAATTTTGTGTCTTCTTTTGAGTGTTATTTTATTGTATTTTGGAAGTGCAAAAAAAAGAATAATGCAAAAAGAATAAAGAATGTTTTGTTTTTGATGCATTTTTGTCTTCTAGTGAAAGGAATTTGGATTATTATATTGTTAGTGGATTTTGTAGGATTGTTTAATAGTCTAGTGCTTCGTGTAAGATGCTTTCTTGATTAGCGTGAAGACAGGCTTTCCTAGGTTTAGGGCACGCACTTCGAGGTAGGACACGAACTACGAGACGAACACACATTTTACAAGTAAACGCACGTAACTCTATATGAATGCACGAAATTCAATGGAAGGCACACAAAACTAAATACAATTCTCAAACCTAGGTCATGGCCCGCAAATCTAGGTTAGGGCAAACGAAGGTAGGTTTCACACGCAAATCGGGGTCGGGCCTCCCAGATTAGGCTATCGTCCTTTTCGCAACTCACGACGTATGATCCGGGACGGAAAAACAGCGTAAAAGGATAAAAGTGTCCCGTAACTGATGAAAACATTCAATTTTGGGATTCGAAAAAAGCCCTAGCAAAGCGGGCTTGGCTGCCCCGTTGTAGAGCTCTCGGAGAGCTTTCCAACGGTATGTTGTGGGCCACGTAACTCCTTACGGATCAAAAGTTATGGGCTCCGGAGCGACGGAGACCTTGTCCCAAGCGCCACGCCCTCGATTTGCGGGCCCAGCCTCTACATGAAGTGAAGTTGTCTCGTTCCAAGGCGTCGTGAGATTTGGTAATAGAAATGTGATGGATTAGACTGTCGTCCTTTTCGTAGCTCACGACGTATGATCCGGGACGAAAAAACAGCGCAAAGGGATAAAAGTGTCCCGAAACTGATGAAAACATTCAATTTTGGGATACGAAAAAAGCCCCAGCAAAGCGAGCTTAGCTACCTCGTCGTAGAGCTCTCGGAGAGCTTTCCAACGGTATGCTGTGGGCCGCGTAACTCCTTACGGATCAAAAGTTATGGGCTCCGGAGCGACGGAGACTTGGTCCCAAGCGCCACGCACTCGTTTTGCGGGCCCAGCCCCTACGTGAAGTGAAGTTGTCTCGTTCCATGGCTCCCTGGGATTCGGTAATAGAAATGTGATGGATTAGGCTGTCGTCCTTTTCGCAGCTCACGACGTACGATCCGGGACGGAAAAAACAGCGCAAAAGAAGAAAAGTGTCCCGAAATTAATGAAAACGTTCGATTTTGGGCTCTGAAAAATGACCCACCGAAGCAATCTTAGCTACCTCGTCGTAGAGCTCTCGGAGAGCTTTCCAACGGTATGCTGTGGGCCGCGTAACTCCTTACGGATCAAAAGTTATGGGCTCCGGAGCGACGGAGACCTGGTCCCAAGCGCCAAGCACTCGTTTTGCGGGCCCAGCCCCTACGTGAAGTGAAGTTGTCTCGTTCCATGGCTCCCTGGGATTCGGTAATAGAAATGTGATGGATTAGGCTGTCGTCCTTTTCGCAGCTCACGACGTATGATCCGGGATGGAAAAAACAGCGCAAAAGGATAAAAGTGTCCCGTAACTGATGAAACGTTCGATTTTGGGCTCCAAAAAAAGCTCCAGCAAAGCAGGCTGGGCTGCCCCGTCGTAGAGCTCTCGGAGAGCTTTCCAACGGTACGCTGTGGGCCACGTAACGCCTTACGAATCAAAAGTTATGGGCTCCGGAGCGACGGAGACCTTGTCCCAAGCGCCACGCCCTCGATTTGCGGGCCCAGCCTCTACATGAAGTGAAGTTGTCTCGTTCCAAGGCGTCATGGGATTCGGTAATAGAAATGTGATGGATTAGACTGTCGTCCTTTTCGCAGCTCACGACGTACGATCCGGGATAGAAAAATAGCGCAAAAGGACAAAAGTGTCCCGAAACTAATGAAAACGTTCAATTTTGGGCTCTGAAAAAAGCCCCAGCAAGGCAGGCTTAGTTGGCCCATCGTAGAGCTCTCGGAGAGCTTTCCAACGGTATGCTGTGGGCTGCGTAACTCCTTACAGATAAAAAGTTATGGGCTCCGGAGAGACGGAGACCTGGTCCCAAGCGCCACGCACTCGGTTTGCGGGCCCAGCCTCTACGTGAAGTGAAGTTGTCTCGTTACAATGCGCCGTCGGATTCGGTAATAGAAATGTGATGGATTAGGCTATCGTCCTTTTCGTAGCTCACGACGTATGATCCGGGACGAAAAAACAGCGCAAAAGGATAAAAGTGTCCCGTAACTGATTAAAATGTTCAATTTTGGGCTCCGAAAAAAGCCACAGCAAAGCTGGCTTCGCTGCCCCATCGTAGAGCTCTCGGAGAGCTTTCCAACGGTATGCTGTGGGCCGCGTAACTCCTTACGGATCAAAAGTTATGGGCTCCGGAGCGACGGAGACCTGGTCCCAAGCGCCAAGCACTCGTTTTGCGGGCCCAGCCCCTACGTGAAGTGAAGTTGTCTCGTTCCATGGCTCCCTGGGATTCGGTAATAGAAATGTGATGGATTAGGCTGTCGTCCTTTTCGCAGCTCACGACGTATGATCCGGGATGGAAAAACAGCGCAAAAGGATAAAAGTGTCCCGTAACTGATGAAAACGTTCGATTTTGGGCTCCAAAAAAAGCTCCAGCAAAGCAGGCTGGGCTGCCCCGTCGTAGAGCTCTCGGAGAGCTTTCCAACGGTACGCTGTGGGCCACGTAACGCCTTACGAATCAAAAGTTATGGGCTCCGGAGCGACGGAGACCTTGTCCCAAGCGCCACGCCCTCGATTTGCGGGCCCAGCCTCTACATGAAGTGAAGTTGTCTCGTTCCAAGGCGTCATGGGATTCGGTAATAGAAATGTGATGGATTAGACTGTCGTCCTTTTCGCAGCTCACGACGTACGATCCGGGATAGAAAATAGCGCAAAAGGACAAAAGTGTCCCGAAACTAATGAAAACGTTCAATTTTGGGCTCTGAAAAAAGCCCCAGCAAGGCAGGCTTAGTTGGCCCATCGTAGAGCTCTCGGAGAGCTTTCCAACGGTATGCTGTGGGCTGCGTAACTCCTTACAGATAAAAAGTTATGGGCTCCGGAGAGACGGAGACCTGGTCCCAAGCGCCACGCACTCGGTTTGCGGGCCCAGCCTCTACGTGAAGTGAAGTTGTCTCGTTACAATGCGCCGTCGGATTCGGTAATAGAAATGTGATGGATTAGGCTATCGTCCTTTTCGTAGCTCACGACGTATGATCCGGGACGAAAAAACAGCGCAAAAGGATAAAAGTGTCCCGTAACTGATTAAAATGTTCAATTTTGGGCTCCGAAAAAAGCCACAGCAAAGCTGGCTTCGCTGCCCCATCGTAGAGCTCTCGGAGAGCTTTCCAACGGTATGCTGTGGGCCGCGTAACTCCTTACGGATCAAAAGTTATGGGCTCCGGAGCGACGGAGACCTGGTCCCAAGCTCCACGCCCTCGGTTTGTGGGCCCAGTCTCTACATGAAGTGAAATGTCTCGTTCCAAGGTGCCGTGGGATTCAGTAATTGAAATGTGATGGATTAGGCTGTCGTCCTTTTCGCAGTTCACGACTTACGATCCGGGACTGAAAAACAGCGCAAAAGGATAAAAGTGCCCCGTAACTGATGAAAACATTCAATTTTGGGCTCCGAAAAAAGCCCCAGCAAAGTGGGCTTGGCTGCCCCGTCGTAGAGCTCTCGGAGAGCTTTCCAACGGTATGCTGTGGGCCACGTAACTCCTTACGGATCAAAAGTTATGGGCTCTGGAGCGACGGAGACCTTGTACCAAGAGACACGCCCTCGATTTGCGGGCCCAACCTCTACATGAAGTGAAGTTGTCTCGTTCCAAGGCGTCGTGGGATTCAGTAATAGAAATGTGATGGATTAGACTGTCGTCCTTTTCGCAGCTCACGACGTACGATCTGGGACGGAAAAAACAGCGCAAAAGGATAAAAGTATCCCGAAACTAATGGAAACGTTCAATTTTGGGATCCAAAAATAGCCCCAGCAAAGCGAGCTTAGCTGCCCCGTCGTAGAGCTCTCGGAGAGCTTTCCAACGGTATGCTGTGGGCCGCGTAACTCCTTACGGATCAAAAGTTATGGGCTCCGGAGCGACGTAGACCTGGTCCCAAGCTCCACGCCCTCGGTTTGCGGGCCCAGCCTCTACATGAAGTGAAGTTGTCTCGTTCCAAGGCGTCATGGGATTCGGTAATAGAAATGTGATGGATTAGGCTGTCAACCTTTTCGCAGCTCACGACGTATGATCCGAGACGGAAAAACAGCGCAAAGGGATAAAAGTATCCCGAAACTGATGAAAACGTTCGATTTTGGCCTCCGAAAAAAGCCCTAGCAAAGCAGGCTTAGCTGTCCCGTCGTAGAGCTCTCGGAGAGCTTTCCAACGGTATGCTGTGGGCCGCGTAACTCCTTACGGATCAAAAGTTATGTTCTCCGTTCGTCGTAGAGCTCTCGGAAAGCTTTCCAACGGTATGCTGTGGGCTGCGTAACTCCTTACGGATCAAAAGTTATGGGCTCCGGAGCGACGAAGACCTTGTCCTATGCTCCCCGCCCTCGGTTTGCGGGCCCAGCCTCTACATGAAGTGAAGTTGTCTCGTTCCAATTCGCCGTGGGATTCGGTAATAGAAATGTAATGGATTAGGCTGTCGTCCTTTTCGCAGCTCACGACGTATGATCCGGGACGGAAAAACAGCGCAAAAGGATAAAAGTGTCCTGTAACTGATGAAAACGTTCGATTTTGGGCTCCGAAAAAAGATCCAGCAAAGCGGGCTTGTCTGCCCCGTCGTAGAGCTCTCGGAGAGCTTTCCAACGGTACGCTGTGGGCTACGTAACTCCTTACGGATCAATAGATATGGGCTTCGGAGCGACGGAGACCTTGTCCCAAGAGCCACGCCCTCGATTTGCGGGCCCAGCCTCTACATGAAGTGAAGTTGTCTCGTTCCAAGGCGTCGTGGGATTTGGTAATAGAAATGTGATGGATTAGACTGTCGTCCTTTTCGCAGCTCACGACGTATGATCCGGGACGGAAAAACTGCGCAAAAGGATAAAAGTGTCCCGAAACTGATGAAAATGTTCGATTTTGGGCTCCAAAAGAAGCCCCAGTAAAGCGAGCTTAGCTGCCCCGTCGTAGAGCTCTCGGAGAGCTTTCCAACGGTATGCTGTGGGCCGCGTAACTCCTTACGGATCAAAAGTTATGGGCTCCGGAGCGACGTAGACCTGGTCCCAAGCTCCACGCCCTCGGTTTGCGGGCCCAGCCTCTACATGAAGTGATGTTGTCTCGTTCTAGGGTGCCGTGGGATTCGGTAATAGAAATGTGATGGATTTGGCTGTCGTCCTTTTCGCAGCTCACGACGTACGATCCGGGACAAAAAAACAACGCAAAAGGATAAAAGTGTCCCGTAACTGATGAAAACATTCAATTTTGGGCTCCGAAAAAAGCCCCAGCAAAGCGAGCTTGGCTGCCCCGTCGTAGAGCTCTCGGAGTGCTTTCCAACGGTATGCTGTGGGCCACGTAACTCCTTACGGATCAAAAGTTATGGGCTCCGGAGCGACGGAGACCTTGTCCCAAGCGCCACACCCTCGATTTGCGGGCCCAGCCTCTACATGAAGTGAAGTTGTCTCGTTCCAAGGCGTCGTGGGATTCGGTAATAGAAATTTGATGGATTAGACTGTCGTCCTTTTCGCAGCTCACGACGTACGATCCGGGACGGAAAAACAGCGCAAAAGGATAAAAGTGTCCCGAAACTGATGAAAACGTTCGATTTTGGGCTCTGAAAAAAGACCCAGCGAAACAAGCTTGGCTGCCCCATCGTAGAGCTCTTGGAGAGCTTTTCAACGGTATTCTGTGGGCTGCGTAACTCTTGACGAATCAAAAGTTATGGGCTCCGGAGCGACGGAGACCTGGTCCCAAGCGCCACGCAATTCGGTTTGCGGGCCCAGCCTCTACGTGAAGTGAAGTTGTATTGTTCCAAGGCGCAGTTGGATTCAGTAATAGAAATGTGATGGATTAGGCAGTCGTCCTTTTCGCAGCTCACGACGTACGATCCGGGACGGAAAAACAGCGCAAAAGGAAAAAAGTGTTCCAAAACTGATTAAAACGTTTGATTTTGGGCTACGAAAAAAGCCCCCGCATAGCAGGCTTAGCTGCCCCGTCGTAGAGCTTTCGGAGAGCTTTTCAACGGTATGCTGTGGGCCGCGTAACTCCTTACGGATCAAAAATTATGGGCTCCGGAGCGACGGAGACTTGATCCCAAGCGCCACGCCCTCGGTTTGCGGGCCCAGCCTCTACGTGAAGTGAAATTGTCTCGTTCCAAGGCGTCGTGGGATTCAGTTATAGAAATGTGATGGATTAAGCTGTCGTCCTTTTCGCATCTCACGACGTACGATCCGGGACGAAAAAATAGCGCAAAAGGATAAAAGTGTCCCGGAACTGATGAAAACATTCGATTTTGGGCTCCAAAAAAAACCCCAGCGTTGCTGGCTTGGCTACCCCGTCATAGAGCTCTCGGAGAGCTTTCCAACGGTATGCTGTGGGGCGTGCAACTCCTTAGGGATCAAAAGTTATGGGCTCTGAAGCGACGGAGACCTGGTCCCAAGCGCCACGCCCTGGGTTTGAGGGCCCAGCCTCTACATGAAGTGAAGTTCTCTCGTTCCAAAGCGCTGTGGGATTCGGTAATAGAAATGTGATGGATTAGGCTGTCGTCCTTTTCGCAGCTCACGACGTACGATCCGGGACGGAAAAACAGCGCAAAAGGATAAAAGTGTCCAGAAACTGATGAAAACGTTTGATTTTGGGCGCAGAAAAAAGCCCTAGCAAAGCGGGCTTGTCCCCGCCATTGAACTCTCGGAGAGCTTTCCAACGGTATGCTGTGGGCCGCGTAAATGATTACGGATCAAAAGTTATGGGCTCCGGAGCGACGGAGACTTGGTCCCAAACTCCACGCCCTCGGTTTGCCGGCCCAGCCTCTACATGAAGTGAAGTTGTCTCGTTCCAAGGCGCCGTGGGATTCGGTAATAGAAATGTGATGGATTAGGTTGTCGTCCTTTTCGCAACTCACGACGTACGTTCCGGGATGAAAAAACAGCGCAAAAGGATAATAGTGTCCCGAAAATGAAGAAAACGTTCGATTTTGGGCTCTGAAAAAAGACCCAACGAAGCAAGCTTAGTTGCCCCGTCGTAGAGCTCTCGGAGAGCTTTCCAACGGTATGCTGTGAGCTGCGTAACTCCTTACGGATCAAAAGTTATGGGCTCCAGAGTGACGGAGACCTGGTCCTAAGCGCCACGCCCTAGGTTTGCGGGCCGAGCCTCTACATGAAGTGAAGTTGTCTCGTTCTAAGGCGTCGTGGGATTCAGTAATAGAAATGTGATGGATTAGACTGTCGTCCTTTTCGCAGCTCACGACGTACGATCCGGGACGGAAAAACAGCCAAAAGGATAAAAGTGTCCCAAAACTGATGAAAACGTTTGATTTTGGGCTCCGAGAAAAGCCCTAAGAAAGCGAGCTTAGCTGCCCAGTCGTAGAGCTCTCGGAGAGCTTTCCAACGGTATGCTGTGGGCCGCGTGACTCCTTACGGATCAAAAGTTATGGGCTCCGGAGCGACGGAGACCTGGTCCCAAGCGCCACGCCCTCGGTTTGCGGGCCCAGCCTCTACATGAAGTGAAGTTGTCTCGTTCTAAGGCGTCATGGGATTCGATAATAGAAATGTGATGGATTAGACTTTCGTCTTTTTCGCAGGTCACGACGTACGATCCGGGACGGAAAAACAGTGCTAAAGGATAAAAGTGTCCCAAAACTGTTGAAAACGTTCAATTTTGGGCTCCGAAAAAAGCCCCAGCAAAGCAAGCTTAGCTGCCACATCGTAGAGCTTTCGGAGAGCTTTCCAACGGTATACTGTGGGCCGCGTAACTCCTTACGGATCAAAAGTTATGGGCTCCGGAGCGACAGAGACATGGTCCCAAGCTCCACGCCCTCGGTTTGCAGGCCCAGCCTCTACATGAAGTGAAGTTGTCTCGTTCCAAGTCGCAGTGGGATTCAGTAATAGAAATGTGCTGGATTAGGCTGTCGCCCTTTTCGCAGCTCACGACGTACGATCCAGGACGGAAAAACAACGCAAAAGGATAAAAGTGTCCCGAAACTAATTAAAACGTTTGATTTTGGGCTCTAAAAAAGCCCCATTCAAGCGGGCTTAGCTGCCCTGTCGTAGAGCTCTTGGAGAGCTTTCCTACGGTATGCTGTGGGCCGCGTAACGCCTTACGGATCAAAAGTTATGGGCCCCGGAGCGACGGAGACCTGGTCCCAAGCTCCACGCCCTCGGTTTGCGGGCCCAGCATACACATGAAGTGAAGTTGTCTCGTTCCAAGGCGCCGTGGGATTCGGTAATAGAAATGTGATAGATTTGGCTGTTGTCTTTTTCGCAGCTCACGACGTACGATCCGGGACGGAAAAACAGCGCAAAAGGATAAAAGTGTCCCAAAACTGATGAAAACATTCGATTTTGGGCTCCGAAAAAAGCCCCAGCAAAGCGAGCTTAGCTGTATCGTCGTAGAGCTCACGAAGAGCTTTCCAACGGTATGCTGTGGGCCGCGTAACTCCTTACGGATCAAAAGTTATGGGCTTCGGAGCGACGGAGACCTGGTCCCTAGCGCCACGCCCTCGGTTTGCGGGCCCAGCCTCTACGTGAATTGAAGTTGTCTCGTTCCAACGCGCCGTGGGATTCGGTTATAGAAATGTGATGGATTAGGCTGTCGTCCTTTTCGCAGCTCACGACGTACGATCCGGGACGGAAAAACAGCGCAAAGGGATAAAAGTTTCCCGAAACTGATGAAAATGTTCAATTTTGGGCTCCGAAAAAAGCCCCAACGAAGCGGGCTTAGCTGCCTCGTCGTAGAGCTCCCGGAGAGCTTTCCAACGGTATCCTGTGGGCCGCGTAACCCCTTACGGATCAAAAGTTATGGGCTCCGTAGCGACGGAGACCTGATCCCAAGCGTCACACCCTCGGTTTGCGGGCCCATCCTCTACGTGAAGCGAAGTTGTCTCGTTCCAAGGCGCGGTGGGATTCGGTAATAGAAATGTGATGGATTAGGCTGTCGTCCTTTCCGCAGCTCACGACGTACGATCCGGGATGGAAAAACAGCGCAAAGGGATAAAAGTATACCGAAGCTTATGAAAATGTTCGATTTTTGGCTCTAAAAAAAGCCCCAGCAAAGAGGGCTTGGCTGCCCCGTCGTAGAGCTCTCGGAGAGCTTTCCAACGGTATGCTATGGGCCGCGTAACTCCTTACGGATCAAAAGTTATGGGCTCCGGAGCGACGGAGACCTGGTCCCAAGCGCCACGTCCTCGAATTGCGGGCCCAGCCTCTACATTAAGTGAAGTTGTCTCGTTCCATGGCGCCGTGGGATTCGGTAATAGAAATGTGATGGATTAGGCTGTCGTCCTTTTCGCAGCTCACGACGTACGATCCGGGAAGGAAAAACAGCGCAAAGGGATAAAAGTATTCCAAAACTGATGAAAATGTTCAATTTTGGGCTCCGAAAAAAGCCCCAACGAAGCGGGCTTAGCTGCCCCGTCGTAGAGCTCACGGAGAGCTTTCCAACGGTATGCTGTGGGCCGCGTAACCCCTTACGGATCAAAAGTTATGGGCTCCGTAGCGACGGAGACCTGATCCCAAGCGTCACGCCATCGGTTTGCGGGCCCAGCATCAACGTGAAGTGAAGTTGTCTCGTTCCAAGGCGCGGTGGGATTCGGTAATAGAAATCTGATGGATGAGGCTGTCGTCCTTTTCGCAGCTCACGACGTACGATCCGGGACGGAAAAACAGATCAAAAGAAGAAAAGTGTCTAGAAACTGATGAAAACATTCAATTTTGGGATCCGAGAAAAGACCCAGCGAAGCAGGCTTGGCTGCCCCGTTGTAGAGCACTCGGAGAGCTTTCTAATGGTATGCTGTGCGCCGCGAAACTCCTTACGGATCAAAAGATATGGGCTCCGGAGCGACGGAGACCTGGTCCCAAGCGCCACGCCCGCGGTTTGCAGGCCCAGCCTCTACGTGAAGTGAAGTTGTCTTGTTCCAAGGCGCCGTGGGATTCGGTAATAGAAATGTGATGGATTAGGCTGTCGTCCTTTTCGTAGCTCACGACGTACGATCCGGGACGGAAAAACAACGCAAAAGGATAAAAGTGTCCCGAAGCTGATGAAAATGTGTAATTTTGGGCTCCGAAAAAAGCCCCAATGAAGCGGGCTTAGCTGCCCCGTCGTAGAGCTCTCAGAGAGCTTTCCAGCGGTATGCTGTGGGCCGCGTAACCCCTTATGGATCAAAAGTTATGGGTTCCGTAGCGATGGAGACCTGATCCGTAGCGTCACGCCCTCGCTTTGCTGACCCAACCTCTACGTGAAGTGAAGTTGTCTCGTTCCAAGGCGCCGTGGGATTCGGTTATAGTAATGTGATGGATTAGGTTGTCGTCCTTTTCGCAGCTCACGACGTACGATACGGGACGGAAAAACAGCACAAAAGGATTAAAGTATCCCGAAACTGATGAAAAAGCTCGATTTTGGGCTCCGAAAAAAGCCCCAGCAAAGCGGGTTTAGCTGCCTCGTCGTAGAGCTCTCGGAGATCTTTCCAACGGTATGTTGTGGGTTGCGTAACTCCTTACGGATCAAAAGTTATGGGCTCTGGAGCGACGTAGACCTGGTTCCAAGCGCCATGCCCTCGATTTGCGGGCCCAGCCTCTACATGAAGTGTAGATGTCTCGTTCCAAGGCGCCGTGGGATTTGGTAATAGAAATGTGATGGATTAGGCTGTCGTCCTTTTCGCAGCTCACGACGTACGATCCGGGACGGAAAAACAGAGCAAAAGGGTAAAAGTATCCCGAAACTGATTAAAACGTTCAATTTTTGGCTCTGAAAAAAGCCCCAGCAAAGCGGGCTTGGCTACCCCGTCGTAGAGCTCTCGGAGATCTTTCCAACGGTATGCTGTGGGCCGCGTAACTCCTTACGGATCAAAAGTTATGGGCTCCGGAGCGACGGAGACCCTGTTCCAATCGCCACGCCCTTGATTTGCGGGCCCAGCCTCTACATGAAGTGAAGTTGTCACGTTCCAACGCGCCGTGGGATTCGGTTATAGAAATGTGATGGATTAGGCTGTCATCCTTTTCGCAGCTCACGACGTACGATCCGGGACGGAAAAACAGCGCAAAAGGATAAAAGTATCCCGAAACTAATAAAAATGTTAGATTTTGTTCTCCGAAAAAAGCCCCAGCAAAGCAGGCTTAGCTGCCCCATCGTAGAGCTCTCGGAGAGCTTTCCAACGGTATGCTGTGGGCCGCGTAACTCCTTACGGATCAAAAGTTATGGGCTCCGGAGCGATGGAGACTTGGTCCCAAGCGCCACGCCCTCGGTTTGCGGGCCCAGCCTCTACGTGAAGTGAAGTTGTCTCGTTCCAAGGCGCCGTTGGATTCGGTAATAGAAATGTGATGGATTAGGCTGTCGTCCTTTTCGCAGCTCACGACGTACGATCCGGGACGGAAAAACAGCGCAAAAGGATAAAAGTATCTCGAAACTGATTAAAACGTTCGATTTTGGGCTCCGAAAAAAGCCCCAGCAAAGCGGGCTTGGCTGCCCCGTCGTAGAGCTCTCGGAGATATTTCCAACGGTATACTGTGGGCCGCGTAACTCCTTACGGATCAAAAGTTATGGGCACCGGAGCGACGGAGACCTGGTTCCACGCGCCACGCCCTCGATTTGCGGGCCCAGCCTCTACATGAAATGAAGATGTCTCGTTCCAAGGCGCCGTGGGATTCGGTAATAGAAATGTGATGGATTAGGCTATCATCCTTTTCGCAGCTCACGACGTACGATCCGGGAACAAAAAACAGCGCAAAAGGATAAAAGTATCCCGAAACTGATTAAAACGTTCAATTTTTGTCTCTGAAAAAATCCCCAACGAAGCGGGCTTAGAACCTCGTCGTAGAGCACCCGGAGAGCTTTCCAACGGTATGCTGTGGGTCGCATAACTCCATACGGATCAAAAGTTATTGGCTCCGGAGCGACGGAGACCTAGTCGTAAGCGCCACGCCCTCGGTTTACGGGCTCAGCCTCTACGTGAAGTGAAGTTGTCTCGTTCCAAGGCGCCATGGGATTCGGCAACAGAAATGTGATGGATTAGGCTGTCGTCCTTTTCGCAGCTCACGACGTACGATCCGGGACGGAAAAACAGAGCAAAAGAAGAAAAGTGTCCCGAAACTGATGAAAACATTCGATTTTGGGCTCCGAAAAAAGCCCCAACAAATCAAGCTTAGCTCCATCGTCGTACAGCTCTCGGAGAGCTTTCCAACGGTATGCTGTTGGCCGCATAACTCCTTACGGATCAAAAGTTATGGGCTCCGGAGCGACGGAGACCTCGTACCAAGCGCCACGCCCTCGGTTTGCGGGCCCAGCCTCTATGTGAAGTGAAGTTGTCTCATTCCAAGGCACCATGGGATTCGGTTCTAGAAATGTGATGGATTAGGCTGTCGTCCTTTTCGCAGCTCAAGACGTACGATCCGGGACGGAAAAACAGCGCAAAAGGATAAAAATATCCTGAAACTGATGAAAACGTTTGATTTTGGGCTCTGAAAAAAGCCCCAGCAAAGCAGGCTTACCTGCCCCATCGTAGAGCTCTCGGAGAGCTTTCCAATGGTATGTTGTGGGCCGCGTAACTCCTTACGGATCAAAAGTTATGGGCTCCGGAGCGATGGAGACCTGGTCCCAAGCGCCAAGCCCTCGGTTTACGGGCCCAGCCTCTACGTAGAGTGAAGTTGTCTAGTTCCAAGGCGCCGTGGGATTCGGTAATAGAAATGTGATGGATTAGGCTGTCGTCCTTTTCGCAGTTCATGACGTACGATCCGGGACGCTAAAACAACGCAAAAGAATAAAATTGCCCCAAAACTGATGAAAACGTTCAATTTTGGAATCTGAGAAAATCCCCAACGAAGCGGGCTTAACTGCCCCATCGTAGAGCTCTCGGAGAGCTTTCCAACGGTATGCTGTGGGCCGCGTAACCCAATACGAATCAAAAGTTATGTGCTCCGGAGCGACGGAGACCTGGTCCCAAGCGCCACGCCCGCGGTTTGCGGGCCCAGCCTCTACGTGAAATGAAGTTGTCTCGTTCAAAGGCGCCATGGGATTCGGTAATAGAAATGTGATGGATTAGGCTGTCGTCCTTTTCGCAGCTCACGATGTACGATCCGGGACGAAAAAACATCGTAAAAGGATAAAAGTGTCCCGAAACTGATGAAAACGTTTGATTTTGGGCTCCGAAAAAAGCCCCAACAAAGCAAGCTTAGATGCCTCGTCGTAGAGCTCTCGGAGAGCTTTCCAACGGTATGCTGTTGGCCGCAAAACTCCTTACGAATCAAAAGTTATGGGCTTCGTAGCGACGGAGACCTGATCCCAAGCGTCACGCCCTCGGTTTGCGGGCCCAGCCTCTACATCAAGTGAAGTTGTCGCGTTCCAAGGCGCCGTGGGATTCGGTTATAGAAAGTGATGGATTAGGCTGTCGTCCTTTTCGCAGCTCACGACGTACGATCCGGGACGGAAAAACTGCGCAAAAGGATAAAAGTGTACCGAAACTAATGAAAACGTTCGATTTTGGGCTCCGAAAAAAGCCCCAATGAAGCGGGCTTAGCTGCCCCGTCGTAGAGCTCTCGGAGAGCTTTCCAACGGTATGCTGTGGGCCGCGAAACTCCTTACAGATCAAAAGTTATGGGCTCCGGAGCGACAGAGACCTGGTCCCAAGTGCCACGCCCTCGGTTTGCGGGCCCAGCCTCTACGTGAAGTGAAGTTTTCTCGTTCCAAGGCTCTATGGGATTCTGTAATAGAAATGTGATGGATTAGGCTGTCGTCCTTTTCGCAGCTCACGACGTACGATCCGGGACGGAAAAAACAGCGCAAAAGGATAAAAGTATCCTGAAACTGATTAAAACGTTCGATTTTGGGCTCTGAAAAAAGCCCCAGCAAAGCGAGCTTTGCTGCCCTGTCGTAGAGCTCTCAGAGATCTTTCCAACGGTATGCTGTGGGCCGCATAACTCCTTACGGATCAAAAGTTATGGGCTCCGGAGCGACGGAGACCTGGTTCCAAGCGCCACGCCCTCGGTTTGCGGGCCCAGCCTCTACGTGAAGTAAAGTTGTCTTGTTCCAAGGCTCCGTGGGATTCGGTAATAGAAATGTGATGGATTAGGCTGTCGTCCTTTTCGCAGCTCACGACGTACGATCCGGGATGGAAAAACAGCGCAAAAGGATAAAAGTATCCCGAAACTGATTAAAATGTTCGATTTTAGGCTCCGAAAAAAGCCCCAACGAAGCAGTCTTAGAACCCCGTCGTAGAGCACTCGGAGAGCTTTCCAACGGTATGCTGTGGGTCGCGTAACTCCTTACGGATCAAAAGTTATGGGCTCCGAAGCGACGGAGACCTGGTCGCAAGCGCCACGCCCTCGGTTTACGGGCCCAGCCTCTACGTGAAGTGAAGTTGTCTCGTTTCAAGGCGCCGTGGGATTCGGTTATAGAAATGTGATGGATTAGGCTGTCGTCCTTTTCGCAGCTCACGACGTATGATCCGGGATGGAAAAACAGCGCAAAAGGATAAAAACATACCGAAACTGATGAAAACGTTCGATTTTGGGCTCCGAAAAAATCCCCAACAAAGCAGGCTTAGCTGCCCCGTCTTAGAGCTCTCGGAGAGCTTTCCAACGGTATACTGTGGGCCCCGTAACTCCTTACGGATCAAAAGTTATGGGCTCCGGAGCGACGGAGACCTGGTCCCAAGCACCACGCCCTCGGTTTTCAGGCCCAGCCTCTACGTGAAGTGAATTTGTCTCGTTCCAAGGCGCGGTGGGATTCGGTAATAGAAATGTGATGGATTAGGCTGTCGTCCTTTTCGCAGCTCACGACGTACGATCCGGGACGGAAAAATAGCGCAAAAGGATAAAAGTGTCCCGAAACTGATAAAAACATTCGATTTTGGGCTCTGAAAAAAGTCCCAACAAAGCAGGATTGGCTGTCGCGTCGTAGAGCTCTCGGAGAGCTTTCCAACGGTATGCTGTGGGTTGTGTAACTTCTTACGGATCAAAAGTTATGGGCTCCGGAGCGACGAAGACCTGGTCCCAAGCTCCACGCCCTCGGTTTGCGGGCCCAGCCTCTATGTGAAGTGAAGTTGTCTCATTTCAAGGCGCAGTGGGATTCGGTAATAGATATGTGATGGATTAGGCTGTCGTCCTTTTCGCAGCTCACGACGTACGATCCGGGAAGGAAAAACAGCGCAAAAGGAAAAAAGTGTCCCGAAACTGATGAAAACGTTCGATTTTGGGCTCCGAAAAAAGCCCCAACAAAGCGAACTTAGCTGCCCCGTTATAGAGCTCTCAGAGAGCTTTCCAATGGTATGCTGTGGGCCGCGTAACTCCTTACAGATCAAAAGTTATGGGCTCCGGCGCGACGGAGACTTGGTCCCAAGCGCCACGCCCTCGGTTTGCGGGCCCAGCCTCTACGTGAAGTAAAGCTATCTCGTTCCAAGGCGACGTGGGATTCGGTTATAGAAATGTGATGGATTAGGCTGTCGTCCTTTTCGCAGCTCAGGACGTACGATCCGGGACGAAAAAACAGAACAAAAGGATAAAAATATCCCAAAACTGATGAAAACATTCGATTTTGGGCTCTGAAAAAAGCCCCAACAAAGCAGGCTTAGCTTCCCCGTCGTAGAGCTCTCGGAGAGCTTTCCAACGGTATACTGTGGGCCGCGTAACTCCTTACGGATCAAAAGTTATGGGCTCCGGAGCGACGGAGACCTGGTCCCAAGCACCACGCCCTCGGTTTGCGGGCCCAGCCTCAACGTGAAGTGAAGTTTTCTCGTTCCAAGGCGCCGTGGTATTCGATAATAGAAATGTGATGGATTAGGCTGTCGTCCTTTTCAAAGCTCACAATGTACGATCCGGGACAGAAAAACAGCGCAAAAGGATAAAAGTGTCCCGAAAGTGATGAAAACGTTCTATTTTGGGCTCCGAAAAAAGCCCCTGCAAAGCAGGATTAGCTGCCCCGTCGTAGAGCTCTCAGAGAGCTTTCGAACGGTATGCTGTGGGCCGAGAAACTCCTTGCGGATCAAAAGTTATGGGCTCCGGAGCGACGGAGACCTGGTCCCAAGTGCCACGCCCTCGGTTTGCGGGCCCAGCCTCTACGTGAAGTGAAGTTGTCTAGTTCCAAGGCTCCGTGGGATTCGGTAATAGAAATGTGATGGATTAGGCTGTCGTCCTTTTCGCAACTCGCGACGTACGATCCGGGACAAAAAAACAGCGCAAAAGGATAAAAGTGTCTCAAAACTGATGAAAACTTTCAATTTTGGGCTCCGAAAAAAGCTCCAACAAAGTGGGCTTAACAGCCCCGTCGTAGAGCTCTCGGATAGCTTTCTAACGGTATGCTGTGGGCCGCGTAACCCCTGACGGATCAAAAGTTATGGGCTCCGGAGCGACGGAGACCTGGTCCCAAGCGCCACGACCTCGCTTTGCGGGCCCAGCCTCTACGTGTAGTGAAGTTGTCTCGTTCCAAGGCACCATGGGATTCGGTTATAGAAATGTGATGGATTAGGCTATCGTCCTCTTCGCAGCAAATGACGTACGATCCGGGATGGAAAAACAACGCAAAAGGATAAAAGTATCTCGAAATTGATGAAAACGTTTGATTTTGGGCTCCGAAAAAAGCCTATCAAAGCAGGCTTAGCTGCCCGTCGTAGAGCTCTCGGAGAGCTTTCCAACGGTATGCTGTGGGCCACGTAACTTCTTACGGATCAAAAGTTATGGGCTCCGGAGCGACAGAGACTTGGTCCCAAGCGCCACGCCCTCGGTTTGCGGGCCCAGCCTGTACGTGAAGTGAAGTTGTCTCGTTCCAAGGCGCCATGGGATTCGGTAATAGAAATGTGATGGATTACTCTGTCGTCCTTTTCGCAGCTCACGACGTACGATCCCGGACGGAAAAACAGCGCAAAAGGATAAAAGTATCCCGAAACTGATGAAAATGTTTGATTTTGGGCTCTGAAAAAAGCACCAGCAAAGAAGGCTTAGCTGCCCCGTCGTAGAGCTCTCGGAGAGCTTTCCAACGGTATGTTATGGGCCGCGAAACTCCTTACGGATCAAAAGTTATGGGCTCCGGAGCGACGGAGACTTGGTCCCAAGCGCCACGCCCTCGCTTTGAGGGCCCAGCCTCTACGTGAAGTGAAGTTGTCTCGTTCCAAGGCACCGTAGGATTCGGTTATAGAAATGTGATGGAATAGGCTGTCGTCCTTTTCGCAACTCACGACGTACGATCCGGGACGGAAAAACAGAGCAAAAGGATAAAAGTATCCCAAAACTGATGAAAATGTTTGATTTTGGGCTCCAAAATAAGCCCCAGCAAAGCAGGCTTAGCTGCCCCGTCGCAGAGTTCTCGGAGAGTTTTCCAACGGTATGCTGTTAGCCGCGTAACTCCCTACGGATCAAAAGTTATGGGCTTCGGAGCGACGGAGACCTGGTCCCAAGCGCCACGCCCTAGGTTTGCGGGCCCAGCCTCTACGTGAAGTGAAGTTGTCTCGTTCCAAGGCGCGGTGGGATTCGGTAATAGAAATGTGATGGATTAGGCTGTCGTCCTTTTCGCAGCTCACGACGTACGATCCGGGACGGAAAAATAGCGCAAAAGGACAAAAGTGACCCGAAACTGATGAAAACATTCGATTTTGGGCTCCGAAAAAGGCCCCAGCAAAGCAGGATTGCCTGCCCCATCGTAGAGCTCTCGGAGAGCTTTCTAACGGTATTCTGTGGAGCGCGTAACCCCTTACGAATCAAAAGTTATGGGCACCGGAGCGACGGAGACCTGGTCCCAAGCGGCACTCCCTCGGTTTGCGGGCCCAGCCTCTACGTGAAGTGAAGTTGTCTCGTTCCAAGGCATCGTGGGATTCGGTAATAGAAATGTGATGGATTAGGCTGTAGTCCTTTTCGTAGCTCACGACATACGATCCGCGATGGAAAAAACAGCGCAAAAGAAGAAAAGTGTCATGAAACTGATGAAAACGTTTGATTTTGGGCTCCAAAAAAAGCCCCAACGAAGCAGGTTTAGCTTCTCTGTCGTAGTGCTCTCGGAGAGCTTTCCAACGGTATGCTGTGGGCCGCGTAACCCCTTACGGATCAAAACTTATGGGCTCCGGAGCGACGGAGACCTGTCTCACGTGCCACGCCCTCGGTTTGCGGGCGCAGCCTATACGTGTAAGGAAGTTATCTCGTTCCCAGGCACCGTGGGATTCGGTTATAGAAATGTGATGGATTAGGCTGTCGTTCTTTTCGCAACTCACGACGTACGATCCGGGACGGAAAAATAGAGCAACAGGATAAAAGTATCCCGAAACTGATGAAAATGTTTGATTTTGGGCTCCAAAAAAAGCCCTAGCAAAGCAGGCTTAGCTGCCCCGTCGCAGAGCTCTCGGAGAGTTTTCCACCGGTATACTTTTAGCCGCGTAACTCCCTACGGATCAAAAGTTATGGGCTCCGGAGAGACGGAGACCTGGTCCCAATCGCCACGCCCTAGGTTTGCGGGCCCAGCCTCTACGTGAAGTGAAGTTGTCTCGTTCCAAGGCGCGGTGGGATTCGGTTATAGAAATGTGATGGATTAGGTTGTCGTCCATTTCGCAGCTCACGACGTACGATCCGGGACGGAAAAACAGCGCAAAAGGATAAAAGTATCCCGAAACTGATGAAAACGTTCGATTTTGGGATCCGAAAAAAGCCCCAGCAAAACAAGCTTAGCTGCCCCGTCGTAGAGCTCTCGGAGAGCTTTCCAACGGTATGCTGTGGGCCGCGTAACTCCATACGGATCAAAAGTTGTGAGCTCTGGAGCGATGGAGACCTGGTCCCAAGCGCCACTCCCTCGGTTTGCGGGCCTAGCCTCTATGTGAAGTGAAGTTGTCTCGTTCCAAGGCACCGTGAGATTCGGTAATAGAAATGTGATGGATTAGGCTGTCGTCCTTTTCGCAGCTCACGACGTACGATTCGGGACGGAAAAACAGCGCAAAAGGATAAAAGTGTCCCGAAACTAATGAAAACATTCGATTTTGGGCTCCGAAAAAAGCCCCAGCCAAGCGAACTTAGCTGTCCCGTCACAGAGCTCTCGGAAAGCTTTCCAATGGTATGCTGCGGGTCGCTTAACTCCTTACGGATCAAAAGTTATGGGCTCCGGAGCGACGGAGACTTGGTCCCAAGCGCCACGCCCTCGGTTTGCGGGCCCAGCCTCTACGTGAAGTGAAGTTTGTCTCGTTTCAAGGCACCGTGGGATTCGGTTATAGAAATGTGATGGATTAGGCTGTCGTCCTTTTCGCAGCTCACGACGTATGATCCTGGACGAAAAAACAGCGCAAAAGGGTAAAAATATCCCGAAATGATGAAACGTTCGATTTTGGGCTCCGAAAAAAGCCGCAACAAAGCAGGCTTAGCTGCCCCGTCGTAGAGCTCTCGGAGAGCTTTCCAACGGTATGCTGTGGGCCGCGTAACTCCTTACGGATCAAAAGTTATGGGCTCCGGAGCGACGGAGACTTGGTCCCAAGCGCCACGCCCTCGGTTTGCGAGCCCAGCCTCTACGTGAAGTGAAGTTGTCTCGTTCCAAGGTGTGGTGGGATTCGGTAAGAGAAATGTGATGGATATGGCTGTCGTCCCTTTCGCAGCTCACGACGTACGATCCGGGAAGGAAAAATTGCGCAAAAGGATAAAAGTGTCCCGAAACTGATAAAAACATTCAATTTTGGGCTCCGAAAAAAGTCCCAGCAAAGCAGGATTGGTTGCCCCATCGTAGAGCACTCGAGAGCTTTCTAACGGTATGCTGTGGGGTGCGTAACCCCTTACGAATCAAAAGTTATAGGCTCTGGAGCGACGGAGACCTGGTCCCAAGTACCACGCCCTCGGTTTGCGGGCCCAGCCTCTACGTGAAGTGAAGTTGTCTTGTTCCAAGGCGCCGTGGGATTTGGTAATAGAAATGTGATGGATTAGGCTGTCGTCCTTTTCGCAGCTCACGACGTACGATTCGTGACGAAAAAACAGAGCAAAAGAACAAAAGTATCCCGAAACTGATGAAAACGTTTGATTTTGGGCTCCACAAAAAGCCCGAACAAAGCGGGTTTAGCTGCCCCGTCGTAGAGCTCTCGGAGAGCTTTCCAACGGTATGTTGTGGGCCGTGTAACCCCTTAAGGATCAAAAGTTATGGGCTCCGGAGCGACAGAGACCTGGTCCCACGTGCCACGCCCTCGGTTTGCAGGCCCAGCCTCTACGTGAAGTGAAGTTATCTCGTTCCAAGGCGCCATGGGATTCATTTATAGAAATGTGATGGATTAGGTTGTCGTTCTTTTCGCAGCTCACGACGTTCGATCCGGGACGGAAAAACAGCACAAAAAGAAAAAAAGTGTCCCGAAATTGATGAAAACGTTTGATTTTGGGCTCCAGAAAAAGCCCCAACGAAGCGGGTTTAGCTGCCCCATCGTAGAGCTCTCGGAGAGCTTTCCAACGGTATTCTGTGGGCCGCGTAACCCCTTACGAATCAAAAGTTATGAGCTTCGGAGCGACGGAGACCTGGTCCCAAGCGCCACTCCCTCGGTTTGCGGGCCCAGCCTTTACGTGAAGTGAAGTTGTCTCGTTCCAAGGCGCCGTGGGATTCGGTTATAGATATGTGATGGATTAGCCTGCCTTCCTTTTTGCAGCTCACGACGTACGATCCGGGACGAAAAAATAGCGCAAAAGGATAAAAGTACACCGAAACCGATGAAAATGTTTTGATTTTTGGCTCCGAATAAAGACCCAGGAAAGCAGGCTTAGCTGCCCCGTCGTAGAGCTCTCGGAGAGCTTTCCAACGGTATGCTGTGGGCCGCGTAACTCCTTACGGATCAAAAGTTATGGGGCTCCGGAGCGATGGAGACCTAGTCCCAAGCGCCACACGACTCGGTTTGCGGGCCCAGTCTCTATCTGAGTGAAGTTGTCTCGTTCCAAGGAACCGTGGGATTCGGTAATAGAAATGTGATGGATTAGGCTGTCGTCCTTTTTCGCAGCTCACGACGTACGATTCGGGACGGAAAACAGCGCAAAAGGATAAAAGTGTCCTGAAACTGATGAAAACATTCGATTTTGGGCTCCGAAAAGAGCCCCAGCAAAGCGAACTTAGCTGCCCCGTCACAGAGCTCTCGGAGAGCTTTCCAATGGTATGCTGTGGGCCGCGTAACTCCTTACGGATCAAAAGTATGGGCTCCGGAGCGACGGAGACGTGGTCGCAAGCGCCACGCCCTCGGTTTGCGGGCCCAGCCTCTACGTGAAGTGAAGTTGTCTCGTTTCAAGGCACCGTGGGATTCGGTTATAGAATGTGATGGATAGGCTGTCGTCTTTTCGCAGCTCACGACGTATGATCCTGGACGAAAAAATAGCGCAAAAGGATAAAAATATCCCGAAACTGATGAAAACGTTCAATTTTGGGCCCCGAAAAAAGCCGCAACAAAGCAGGATTTGATGTCCCATCGTAGAGCTCTCGGGGAGCTTTCCAACGGTATGCTGTGGGCCGCGTAACTCCAAACGGATCAAAAGTTATGGGCTTCGAAGCGACGGAGACCTGGTCCCAAGCGCCATGCCCTCGGTTTGCGAGCCCAGCCTCTACGTGAAGTGAAGTTGTCTC